>NC_070626.1:7789205-7939205 GCF_947347685.1 Pleuronectes platessa | reverse complement strand
CTAGTAAGGTTGTATTAGGAGTTAATTCAAAATAAGTGTGAGTTATGACCTCTGCCCCCTTACCATTAGTCATACCACCACTAATAGTAACAAAGGTGAAATCATATTTCCTGAAAAACAAGTTGTATTATCAGTTTGATGTAATTTTCCATTAACACATACTTTCAATGTTTTGCATAAGGAATTATAGTTTGAGAAAGTTAAATATGTGACAAATTCTACTATAGGCGTGTGTGTGATTTCTTTAAACAGGCAGTTGATGCTGGATCCACTTTAAACTTCAGTGTGTCTATGTTGCAGAAGAGTGTCCTCTAGTGGTCTCAAGTGTCCAACTGATTATATCCCAGCAACCACCAGAGAGTGCGGTTAGTTCAAGAGACCCCAGACAAGACACATAACCCACTATTATACACTCTCCTAACCTCTGACCGCTACACTGAAATCGGAAAAGAATGCGACAATCTGTGTGTGTGTGTGTGTGTGTGTGTTTTCTTTAAAGGGCAATTTAGTTTAGACTGATTTTTACCCGGATTTTATCTTGTGTTTCCAAGCATCAAAGATCTTCTTTTTCCTGTGCCTAGAGGATCCATTAACTGCAGCTAAAAGAACACACAGTGTTTAATTTGGCCACAGACTTTCAGTGGGAAAAACATGTAAGGCAAAATGAGAGAATAATTACCCAGAATACTTCACTGTTAACAACTAATTGTTGGATTACCTTGATTTTATAATCGAGCAGACAAAAAAGATGGTTGCATTGATACAATAATATTTAATGGTTCTGTTTTCCTTAAGGGAATGATACCAAATCATCTTTATAGTCTGAAGAAGCTGACTGAAATTTTTCTAAGTCTTCACATTGTACGTGTCTTTTATTCTGCACATGCAGATTCATGGCTGTCAGCATTATATAGGAATAATAATAATAATTTGAATAGAGTAAAACATTTCATTAGTAATGGTGTGTGTGTGTGCATGTGTGTACTTGCAATCATACTAATAAAGTGTTCCACCCACACTAGGGTGCATCAAAAAACAGAGTTCCAGCATATTGATCTGTCTGGGTGCTCAAAGTGTTACCATCCATGCAAAAACAATAAATGCAAAAATATTTTTGCGATACGTGGTGATCTAGAGGTGGAACGGCACACAGTTTACTAGCTAGCTAGTATAACTTAGCTATGCTACCTCATTGTTAGCTAATGTTAGTTAGCTAAAGGTTTTGGAGATCATTTTGGCCCTTCCTATGGGCCTTATTCTATCAACGTCACAAAAGCCTGGATGAAGATTGCAACGCCGATGAAACAGCTGCTCCACCGGCTGAGAACACACCCACCCGCAAGTGTAAGAAGACTGGCACCACAGCCTTCATTCCATCAGACATTCTCAGCCGGCCGAGTCTTGTGTCAGTGGCTACACGGTTGAAGAACACACAGGCTGCCTTGGTGTGATCTGTGACCCGCGGCCTGATCGAGGAGTCAATTGGCAATTGGGCAAAGGTCTCCACATCCTACGCGACAGCAGACCGAGCACGCCGCCACACGCTGCAGGCCATCATTTGTGAGGAACACCACCTCCCATGTGCACCCTGCACTGGGACAGCAAGTTGATGCCGATGCTCACCAATGTGCGCCAGTTGGAGGAGCGTCTGACAGTGGTGGTCGGAACTGCTTGGTGTGGCAGCATACATGAAGGGAACTAACAAACCATGAGGAATGATCATCACCCGGCTGACATGCAAGCTGCTGCAGGGGTGGTGCTGCACCGATCAGGTTGTCAACATGGCATTTGACACCACCGCGTCAAACACTGGCTATCTCATGGCAGCATGTATTGCCATCCAGCTCTCACTGGGTTGACCACTGCTCTGGTCTGGGTGCCGGCACCACATCAGCGAGGTACTCCTCAGCCACATTTTCACTGACCTCAGGGTGGAGACGTCAAGCTCGCCAGATGTTACATTGTTTACATGGCTACGGGACCCCTGGGACCTGGTGCCACATAAGGACAGCAGACCATTGTCCCGCTACATTCCTGACGAGGTTGAACCACCGTTCCTGGACAAATTTTTGCATGCTGAACTCATTGCGTGCACTGCAGGAGTGCTCGACTACAAGCGAGGCGACTACAGCGAGTTCGTGCAGCTGTGTCTTGTGTATCTGGGTGCAGACGGTGCAGCACACACTCCAGTTACCTTCCAACGGCCAGGAGCACTGCACAAGGCGTTCTCAAACTGGCCTCGATGTAGCAGCACATTGAGTCGCTTCCTCAGGAGACCATCACAACGTGGCAGCAGGTGCGGAAGATTTGGACGTTTGCCAACTTCATTACGCACCTCTTCGCAACGTGGTGGCTGACCTGTGACACGGCCGTAGATGCCGCATGGAATGACCTCACAGTCTACCATCACCTGTACGCGTACAAGTCTGTTGACGAGCGTATTGCAGCATCAGCGATCAAGGCCCTGGAGCGGCACCTATGGTACCTGACAGGCGAGATGTTGCCCTTGGCACTCTTCAGCACCAAGCCAGCCAACCAAGACTGCTGGTTCGGCATTCACCAGCTGCACATCGATCCAGTGTTTCTCTCACTGGATGTAGAGGATTGGGCTGCCAGTGAAGCATTCCAGATGGGTGCTGTGAATGTACGTGCCATCAATGTTGTGAATGACTGTGCTGAGCGTGGCGTCAAACTCACATCAGACTTTGTGGCAGCATCCAGGAGCGAGGAGCACCTGCAGAATGTGCTGCAGGCAGTTGAGCATGACTGCTCTAAACAGTCAAATCTGCGCCACTGCAAGTGCAAGCTAGACCAGGACTAGGACTCGATTTATTTTTGTTCTTAAATAAATAAATGTTGTTCTATTGAAAATAAATGGTCTCAAAAACAATTACTTGCGCATTTTTGAATTGCCTAGGAAAACACCTAAAACGGCCCACCTTCAAATTTTTGACATGCTGTGTTCCACCTCTAAATCTCAATGAATTTTCCCAAAACTTTGCATAAGTCATTTTTATGTGTGTCCGAACAGAATGCAACCCCAGATAGTTTGATATGTTGAGATTAAATTTTTGCATGGCAATTTGATGCACCCTAACCCACACATCATGAATTAGTTTTTTTGCTATGGTCCATTGCTCCTTAAGAAGCTTAAATCCATCTGGTTTGTCAAATCCATTTCACCACAGCACATTCCTTCATCATCCTTTCCCTCAGTTTTAACCTTAATAAAAACCAGTTCCATCTGGCTTCACACACAAGCACTCCTTCACACTCACAGTGGGAGCGGCTTGACTGGAGCTTGTGGGGGTTATATGACCTTTGCCCCCCCCCGCCTGATATTTAAATGTTTGTTCTTTCCGTTTCTCAGACACTGCAGTAAATCCTTCCCTCACCACACAATACCTGGATAAAGGCAAGCGAGTGACATAAATTGTATTATATGGTATATTATGCTTGTGTAATATATTATTAACTCTATAGTCAGGACCCAGAATCCAAACATGTTCAAAGAAATCCTGTGTTTTGCCTGCACTTCTACCAGTGTCCAGCAGGTGTCAGAAATCCTCCACTCTTCAGATAAAATCCGAGGCTTCATCGGAGGATGTGTCTCTACAGCTTTTTCTAAAATAATAAGTGCTCAGTTTAACAAAGATTAAAACGAATGCTTTCGTATTTTAACTTTACTTTATTACAGTCTATGGTAATTGGTAAATGTTCACTGAATATTAATCGCTGCAATTCCAGAGTAGTAATAAATACAGGAAATGTATGACTAAATTACAGCATATGTCAGTTATGAAGAAATGGATAGCTGTTTATATTTTTCTTTGTTTAAAAAATGTTGTCTGTTTAGATAAAATAAACAATACAGACGATGAATTACCAATCACAATGGTGCCTTTACCATCTTTAACTTTGCCATCACCATGGTGCTGGTCACAAATAATTCTAAAGTATAAACTGATCCCACTGTTCATTTTTTAACAGGTAAGCCAACTAGCTATCGAAGATAAAATATCGTCTTACCTTTCAGGCTGCCCCGCCATTGTGTTCTTTGTCTCGCCAAAGTCATTGTTCACTGATTCTAAGCATTAAATGAAAATCCAAGTTGATCCTGTTCTCTTTTATTTTGCAACACTATTTCATTAAAAAGCTTTATGTGTTGTTTAAGGTTGCATAAAAATGTCTTGACAAATCTATCAAAATTCAACAAAATTTACTTAATTTGTAGTTTGCAAACTGTTTGACAACCAAATCCATCTTTTCAATTCTTCACAGTTTTCAAGGAAGACTGATTCAAAAGCAGTTTACATTGTTGTCGTCTTATAAAACATGTAATGAATGGTGTGTATTCTATTTTTAAATATACATCATCTTAGTGCAATGTATTTTCGTTTTGTTCAACTGTTACAGTGTTAAAACGTGTTGTTGTGTGCAATGAAACTGAAATGAACTGATCTAAACTGAGTTTAAAGATTGTAGAAAAGAAGTAGTACAACTGTTGGTATATTTAATAATCTCGTTAAGGAAGATTAATTTGAAAATATGATTTCCTTTTTGTTTTGATTCATCAAAGTCAGCGTCAACTTTATTTTCAATTCTGCCATATGTACAGGACATAGACAAATAAACATATAAGTAGACATATAAGTATTACAAAATAAAAATACACAGCATATGAGTGCACATGTCTGCCATTTAGTCAATTTCTATTCCTTTGAATAAAATGTCAAAACAAGTGTATATTTTGAAAAGTGTGTTAGGAAGTGAGAAGTTTATTGTTTGGTTTGACAGCGGTCACCGGAAGTGTCGCGTGACTGTGGGGTCGTGGACACATCTGGTGGTAACTGGAACATTTCTCCACCTCGCCTGTTTTCAGGAGTAAGATCAGAGTCGTTATTTAACATCAGTCCACTGATCAGCGCGTTAAATCATAATCCGAGTCGTGGCTAATGGAGGCTAACGGAGGCGCACTCAGCTGGTGGTGGGAGGGGGGGCTGGTGTCATGAGCTCCTCTGTGGGAACTGGTCACAGTGACCTCATCACCACACGTGTTCAGAAGAGACAGCACAAAACAACGGAGTTCAGCTGAGTTGTGAATGTTTGTTCTAGTTTGAGCTTTCAGTGGACTTTAGATTTAAAATGAATTTAAAGTGTTAAATGTTACCGAAAGTTGGATGTTATTCACCTATTTGTCGGCGTGTGACAGCGCTACAGTGAGCGGCATGGATCAATAAAAGCATCCGGGGTAAACAGCTACGCTTTAAGCTAGTTGTCAAAGTAAGCCAACTAGCCATTGAAGATAAAATATCTTCTTACCTTTCAGGCTGCCCCGCCATTGTGTTTTTTTGTCTCGCCAAAATAACTCTCATATCAGTTATTTCGACGTCTGACTTGG
The DNA here is from genome assembly GCF_947347685.1 of Pleuronectes platessa. Classification (NCBI taxonomy): domain Eukaryota; kingdom Metazoa; phylum Chordata; class Actinopteri; order Pleuronectiformes; family Pleuronectidae; genus Pleuronectes; species Pleuronectes platessa. Next base: position 7,933,804 of record NC_070626.1, on the reverse strand, counting down.
GTGAAAGTTTAACCGTCTTGCTTTTACTTTGAAGCAGAAGCGTGGAGGCGGAAGGGCGGATGCTGCTCGTTGCCTGCGCCTCGACACACAGAGAGGAGGACACACTCCGCGGGGGAAGCTGCACATCATCGCCGGGCGGTTCTCCGGAGATCTCTCCCCGTTGTACGCCTAGGTTAACGGTGTCGCCCCTGGGATGAATCCGCCGAGGGACGTAGCTCGGAGGCTGGCTGGTGTTCGGGGATGTTATGTCGCTAAGATGGAGGGACGGAGCTGAACAGAGACCTTGCTTCTCCCCTGCCGCTGCTCCCCTTCACTCTGCCTGGGAAATTAGCTTCGCTAGCCCGGCGCTCTGTTTTCCACCTCGCAGATAGCAAACGTTTGTTCAGTCACATCCACCAGCTGCTGAGATATTCCACCAGTTCACCCATTCCCCATCTCCTCCAGCCTCCACTGGTGTGAATTAGCCGGGGACATGAGCAGGAGAGGAGGATAAGGAGGTCGGCTTCCTGCGGGATTTTTGCACAGGCATTTTCTTCTTGGTTTTTCTTCCCGTGGACATGCCTTGTCTATGGAGGAGGGAAGCTGAGCGGAGCTAGCTGGCCGACAAGCCCAGCTAGCGCAACCTTTCCTGGCTTTTTGGATGAGTGTTCGGCTCCAGGGTTAGCTGATTTAATTTGGGATCAGCCCCACCTGTCCCATCCCCTTCCCGGGGCGAGGAGGCAGCATGGGGGAGCCCAGCCTGGACGACGCCAATGTCAAGGTGGCAGTTCGCGTACGGCCCTTCAACAGGAGAGGTGAGGGGGGGGCTGCTGTCTGCTGCACACATGACTTCAGATTGTTATTGAGACCCTGACTCAAAGGGCACTTGTGTGAATGGAGACCGCATCTGTCAAGTTTCCGGTTTACATGTCACATACAGTGACACACACACACACACACACAGAGCGAAGGGTCTTATCATCATGAATAGAACAATGCAACATCAGTGGTGTTAGTCTATCTCAGACCCATATGCTGCACAGTCTTTCCTCGGGTTTGCTAATTACCATTCTCACAGAACCATTGTCCACAGGAGACTGGCTTGATTTACTCTCCCCCTGTTTAATTTCCTGGGTGCCATTCAGAACTGACCTCCCATTAGTGAATTGAGCTGCTGCAGATTCAACGAGGATGTGGTCTGGCTGGCACATGGTCGTACAGAGCCGCTATAGGGCTTCCCTTGTGGCCGCCTGCCATCTACAGAGACTTAAAGTCAACTTGCAGTGTGAGATCTACCGTTTAAACTGTCTGGACTCTGCCTCCTCTTGCTGGCTGATACAGATGCCAACAGCTTCTTCTTAATCTGTCGCTCGCTGCAACATCAATGGCAACTCGTGAGCTAAAAATAGTGTTTTTCTTTGGTCTTTGCTTTTCCACTGTCATCACTTTCCTCACTAGCGTTAGACCAACGCACTCATATCTCCAGTACTTCCCCTGGGGAGATGCATGTCCACTCACATCCTCTACTCTAATTTTAAAAGCCGGGGTAACAAAGGCACAGTGTTGGACAAATCTGCATGCACGCTCAAACGCTCCGGTCAATTATATTCCAGATTTTCACTGTCATGGAGGAAGACAAGGATGACATTTCCTGGTTGATTGCCAAGTTGTATTTTTTTGGCCGTGGGAGACCATGTGTCCCATGAAAGGAGGAGGAGGAGGAGGAGAGATTCTGAGGCTGAGTGGTTGACCAACAACTGACCGAATAAAACACGCATCCCCTCTCTCTCTCCTCTGAGCCAGAGAAGTCGGTCACAAGACCAAGGCAGTAGATTCCCCCACTGTTCCCATTGGCAGCAGTTCACCGTGAACTCAAGTGTCGTAAAACTGAAGTGGCAATGACATTTTTGGGTGTAAGCTCTTTGCAAGGTTAGACGTTTGTTTTGGACACACAAAAATCCATGTGTATCTCTGAACATCAACCATGAGTCAGTATGCTGGGTGCTTATGAAGACAGTGGTGACACAGAGAGGTAGAGGACAGATGTGCTCTTTCAGAATTAGCTCTCAGATCAGGTGTATTTGGATTAACAGAGGTAGAGAGAGCCTATTAATACATTTCTTCAGCCATATCCCTTTTATTACCTCTGACAAGGAGCTATTAAAAGGGGATGTGGCTGACAGTTTGCCTTTTTGTTGGTCTGTTTGATTTTCAGCAGGATTACACTACTACAGAATGGATTTCCATGAAACTGAACTTGGTGGAAGGATGGGTCATGGTCCTAAAAAGAACCGATTACATTTTGGCATGGTTTCAGACAAAGATAGCAAGATTTCTCTCTAAATTTCGAGATAGGGTGTTTATTTTTTTCCTAATTTTTAAGGACAACAATACCAAGAAAATAGAAAATAATATTCTTTTCCCTTTCAGACTGGTCAAAAACCCCCATTAACATCTGCTAACATCTGACTTTTGCCTGCACTGGGAATGGATACAATCAATACTCACTCCCAGGTCGAATGACTCTGCTGTAGGCACACGTTTTTAATGGCTCTTGCTCTGATCGGCAGTCATGGAAATAAGACACCCGGGTGAAAGTGCTAATTTGGCATTTCCTCTACTGGCAATGGGACAGGAGTTAATCACCCTTTCAGCAGGTTTATGAGCATTACAAATTAAAAAAATAATAATTTAGGTGTAAAAGAGTGTGGGTAATTTTGTGTGCGGCTTGATTGAATTTAAGGGGACTGTTGCGTTGAGCCTTGTCAGAAGTACAGTATGTGCTTTACTGAGTGTCCTTCTAGTTTCCAACAGTTTCTGTATCCCTGATGCCTCTGCTCTCCTGTCAGTGTGTTCTCTGAGGTGACTGCAAGCTGTCAGCCAGAATCATTTAACTCATACCATCATCTCCCCTTTTACGTTTTCTTCAATTCTGGTGTGGGACAATGTTTAAAAAAGCTGAATTACAGCGTTATTAAAAACTTTCCATACAGATGAGAGTTTACTCTGATGGCGGCCTTGACTCAAGTTTGTAAACTAGTTTAGTATCAAACCTAAAGAAAATTTCAGAGGTTGAAGTGACGCTGGTATGAAGCCAACTTTTGTTGCTTCATAAAGACAAGCAGGGACAACATGGTGTTTGCTGACGGTTGTATGTGTTTAGTTAAAACAATTTCTCCAGGCTACAGCTACCTTTTTAAAAAAGTTGCCTGAATCATTGGCACCTGCAACACATGACCAGCTACACTGTTGCAAGGTATCAAACATGCAAGACTTCCTCCATCAGCATTGTGCATCTTCCGTTGCTCAGCATAGAATAATTAAATCATGATTTTGGTAAAAGAGACCAGACGGCAAATTGATGGCTTCCTGTAGCCAGTGGGTTTGGAAAAAGCAGTGCCACGTTTCCAGCCGTTCTGAATTGCTTTCTTTCTAGTTTCTCTGACTGAATAGGACTTCTGTCCACATCTACCAGTGTTGAGACTTGAATGATTTGAGTTAACCAGCCAAAGGACATGTCAGCTGAGAGAAACAAATATAAAAAATCGTCAGTTACATTTACCCTCTGAAATGGGAAAACTTAAAAGACAAAAATAAAATCTCCTCAGCCATTAAAGATGTTGTTCTCCATGCTGACATTCACACCTCTGCACTGCTGAGTCTTGTCCAGGCACCTCTTTTCCGTTCTCTGCTGGTGTCAGTTGCTTCAGGACACAGTAGCCATGGTTGTGGGTGGGCTGAAGATTACTCATTCACTTTCCTCTCTCACATTTCCTAAGCAGCGGTAATTCAGACCTGGGACACTGTAATATTAAGCAGGCTTCTTTTACCTCGAGGCCACTGTCCCTGTGTATCCCAGGTTGAGGAGGAGATGTGGTGTAGCTGCCTGGCTGAACAAAGGCAGGAAGGGAGTGAGTCTGAATGAATATTTGCTAATGTTGCGTAATGCCCCTTGTTCCCATGGCCGTGGCCTTCGAAGAACGGAGCAACCCCAGGCGTAGCAACGGCAGCACTCTGGTCAATCGGCTGATGTCAGGGCTGTTGTGCCAAAACCTCAGCACCGGTAGCCCAGGGAAGGACCGGAGAGAAAGCCAGTGGAAAGTAAGAGCCGCTCATGGAGCAAGGAAAGGCAGATAACAATGGGTACATTTATCCTCTCAACCACACCGCATCACACTTTCCCTACTGCTGAGGAGGAAGCCCAGCTGCAGAACTATGGGCATGTGGGTAATGTAGGCAGCAGCAGGGCAGAGAGCAGAACAGAACGTTTCCTCCCTCATCCCCAATTTGTCTGTGTTGCTCCCCATCTTTTTGAACTTAATCTCTTTCTTTCTCCCTCACTGTCCCTTCCTCTCTGGTTCACTTCCCAATTTAGCTTTCTAGTGTCTGACAGCTGAAGAATTAGAGGCCGATTCAGGTCTGGGACCATCGACACCAAGTTTCCATGGCTCTACCTCTTTTCCTGCCAGTAACAGCAATGATGAGGCTCTTTAAATAGATACTCCAGCCCTAAATCCCCACTCGTCCTGGTTTGAAATGGCACGGTTAACCTCAGATTTATAGAACTGCACTGGTTGAGATTCGCTATAGTGTCATCCCCAATCAGACTAATGGTAATGAATTTTGACTGTGGCTGGGAACTTAAGCTCATCATTTCTAGCCATTCAGAAGAGGTAGAAAACTTGTGAACCCACTGTGTACAGATAAAGTGGACATTTGCATTGAGATTGTTAGGAAAACATGCTAATAATAAGAGGATACCCCCCCCCCCCCCCTCCCCGTCGACCACCTGCAAAGCAGTTCGAAACCCTCTTGGCAGAAATAGAGGGGCAGTAGTGTGGCCTGGTACCGTTCGGTTACGATGGCTTCTTGCAACAGCCCACATCATCAACAAATCAATAAGTTGTCGTCTGCTGGAATCCGAAAAGGTTTAATTAAAATTGTCCCTGTCTATAAACTGTCATGATCAAGCATGTGTGGTGCATTGGTTAGTTAGAATAATTTCTTTATCAAGGAAAAAAGGGACTGTATTCAGCTGACAAGATGCTTATCATTTTTTATCTGCACATTTTTTGTTAGTTTTCAAAAACTCCTCAACCAATAGCCATGAAATCACCCAAGGGGAAAACTCTAAAATTTGATATGGATTTGAGGTGACTGTTATTTATGTGTGGACACTTTGGTGCTGATCCTATTAAAATGCAGATCCTTTGTATTTAAATGTGGTTTGAGAAGTAGACTGTTGGCCGTGGAGGAGGTATGTGCTCTCTGAATAACATTCTAGTTTTCTCTACATGCAAATCTCTGCTTCAGAGACGCCAGGTAATATTTCTTTTGAAAGTTCTTGTCGAAAAGGGATTAAAAAGACAATATTTTTCCTGTCTAGGCGCATTACAATGATATCAACAGCCATCTGGGGCATGATTAACTGATAACAACCTTAAACAGTCTACATGTTTATATGTATCTACATGTTTATACTGGGCACCCTGTGATGTAAATATGGTGCTAAGATACAGAGCATACTTGGCAGTAATGATTCACCTTTGGAAAAGAATAGTCAGTTCGTTCTGAGTGGACATTGAGCAGGAATGGTCACTTGTTTACATGTGAGCCCTGAACCAGGTCTTACATTCGAAGGACAGTGGTTATTATCAGAGGGTTTCCTCACTGATGTTGTGTCCTTGAGCAAACGCTGATTTGCAGCGCAGGGAGTGCTGTGACCTCTGACCCCCTTGTAAAAGGGGTCACAATAGAAGAGGATATCCCTACCAGAGGCAACACAGGGGGCAAAGATTCCTGAGCCCAGTCTCTAACTTCTCTCTCTGGTTTGTATTGCCTGCTTTTACAAGCAAGCTTTCAAATGAAGGAGAAAATCATGTGGGTGAATTGTAATCGATGTTTCTAATGTTCACACCCAGTTAAAAAAGTTTATTTAAAAAAAAAAAAACTATCATCCCAGTCAGGCCCCAACACATACTTTTTATTACTGTAATTAATTGTCTTAAGTATTTCAATCGCTGGGGCCTAAAAAATAATGGTAGCCTGCAGCTGATACATTTGTCTGCTTTACAAGTAAGCAGTTATTAAAATACATTTATTTTTTGTTTGTTTTCCGAATGACCAGTTCTGCCAGATACTGAATGCCCAGGATGTGTTGGCAGCACTTAGCCTGTGTCTACAACCATCATTAGGTCTCATTGGCAAAGACAGATGAATGGAGAGTCTTTGCAGCTTCATGAATTTACAGTGTGGTCCATGTTGATATTTTTCAAAGCTTCTGCTGGTGACTTAAACAGCAAGGCTTCTATTTGAACGTTATACGACTGAATCTGCTATCAAAACAACCTAAATATGCAACAGTTTAAATGTATGAACACTGACAGTTATCTGTTTTAAATTTGTGGAAAAGTATTCAGCTACACTGTTAAAGTCTTTCTTACATTTTTATCGGAAACGTGGCATTTTTTCCTGACGGGTCAGTGGAATTGTAAAAGGCAAAACTACAACCACTCCTTATGTTCAAAGCATTTCGTGTTTTGAAAGCAAAGTGTTTTATCATGACACAAACAGGTCAGTAAAGGACATCCTTAGGTGTGTATGTGTGTGTGTTTGTTTTGATAAAGACTGTCTTGTTGGTTAGCCTAAAGGTCCATCACAAAGGAAAAAGGTCATCTTTAGAGTCACTGTTTCCAGATCTGCTCTCACTATTGTTTGAGGTTGATGTTCAACAGGAAATCATTGTGCTACTATGCCACTTTTCACACATGCTCATTCTATATAATAGGCAGCTGGCTTAATCACGGTCAGATGAATGATCCTAAACGTTTGTGTCCTTGAAGGGAATGTAATACTTAATACTTCAAATCTAAACATCAAGTAGAAAAAAATGTGGCATGTCAAATTTGGCAGCTTTATTTCCACCTTGGGAAAGACTTGGGGGAAGATACATATTGCTGTTTTGGGAATGGTGACTACATCTGTGGTTACATGACACATTCTGCTCCGATTCATGAGGTAGAACTGGACATGTTTAGGTTGTTGTGAAGTCCAGTGATTTTAAAACTAACCGTTTGTCGTCTGATCTACAGAAAAGGAGCTGAACACTAAATGTGTTGTGGAGATGGTGAAGAACCAGACGATCCTCCACCCTGGGGGAACCAACCTTGGCAAAGCAGACCCTAGGTACGTTTGTCACCTGACGACATTTTGTGTCCATATTAATTCATTTATTCTTTTCCTGCACACCTAATTATCATCTCACCATTCAGTGCTTATGTATACATCCACCCTCCTTTGATATTTTTCCCCTGAATTGTTCAGTGTATTACAGCATATAGCTTCTGTAGCACCACGTGAAGACTTGTTGATACATTAAATAGATTCTTTAAAAGAAAAAAAGATACATTTATTGATCCAAACACATGCACAATCCCACGACATGCAGAGTAGGGAAATTTGTCTTCTGCTTTTGTCCCATCTGGTGAACATCACAGGACACACAGAGCAGTGGGCAGCCATGCACAGCGCCCGGGGAGCAGATGTTGGGGGAGTAAGGTGCCTTGCTCAGGGGCAAACTTTATCAAACATAAGTGAATTTTCAAGCTGCGACCGACCCTATCCCTTCCTTCGTCGGTTCTCAGAATTGATGTCGCATCTGCTGGCGCAAGTCCGTCACACAGCGTTGTTTCAGCTTTTTGTGCACCTCCTAACTTACTTGCCGCAGGCCAGCACATTCACAAACATGGAGTGAGCTGGAGACAAGAGAATGCGAACTGGTCAGTCTCTAGAGAAATCTCTATGCTCCCTCAATAATGTCATAATGAAGGAGCATAGAGATTCTCAGACAGCTCCTGGAAGGAAATTGCATAGACTGTAGGTAAAGACGAGGCATTCAGCAGGAAACCATGGAAAACAACTCAAGTCTTAGTGGGGCTCCTGCTGGGCAGTCTGTGCCAAAACCTTCTGTGTTACCTCTTCTTGTTACCTTTTTCTAGCGGTGTGGTTGAAGTTTCTCAGTGGCGATAACAATCATGCCTGAGAAAAACTTCACAGATCAAACGTCACAATTGGTTCACTCAATGACCAATCTGTCAAACACTACCACAGCTTTTCTCTGCATGCGTTTAACAGTTCCAATTTACCAAAATGTGAATGGATGGCGATGACGACAGGGAGTGTTTGGGGCTTGCAGTTATCTTGATTTTATCTGAGGGGGAGCCCACACTGTCAGACTTCAATAACCGTCTCTAAACTACAGGAACTACTCACAGCCATGAGACTCGGTAGCTTCCTCTCAGCTGTCACAGGTCACTTTCTATTGACCTCATCACACACACACACACACAGTTTGTATTGATACAGATAATCTGTAATCCATACTGCAAACCTCAAAACATTTCTTGTGTCCATTCCCTGACCTCTTCTTAAAAGGCTTGTGTCTAATTTGTTTGGAATGTCCCCTTATAATTATGACCTAATCTTTGGCAGGAAGCTGACCGACCAGCTGCTTACTAGTGACAGGTGTATTCCAACACAAGTCACTTGTTTCCCCTCTCTTTCCCTCTCACCTCCATGTTGTTAGTCAGCGGCTGTTAGTGGGTAATGCTGAATTGTGCTCAGGGTCTGAAGAAGGCCTGAGATCATTTTAATTGTGGTTGCATCTGGCAGAACAGGAATGTGTGCATGAGTTCAGTGTGTCTGTCTGAGCGAGGGAATGTTTCAGCAGCGATCACACCCCGCAAACCAAATGTGAAGTTAATCTTCTTATCTATAATGAAAAAGCTCTTATGAATTACAGTTTTTTTGTTCTGATTAAGCCAGTAGGCTCTGCTCCTCTGTCGATCCACTATCTTGGAGGTAAGCAGCTAAGAAAGATCTCCTTGTGACTGGTGGAGATGATCAGAAATGGTGAATAATGTTGGCCTCAGGCTGAGGCTCAGGAGCAGACAGCAGCAGTAATGTGTGTGTTTTTCAGAGGTGCCTGTGTCTGGAAGAGAGACACAAGAAAAACAGACTCCACTCTGCTCCACACTTCCCTCTCTATCAAGCCATAACTCCCCACCGCCTAGCTTCCTCCCTTTTTTTCTTAACTCTTCCGTTTCCGTGGCAACACAGGGGGAGGTTAACCCAGGGTCGCTGTCAGTGACCGTGAAGCCCCTTCCTTGAGTGAGGACATGATGGTAGAGGGGGAAAAATCCTAATTTACTCGAGCATCTGTCGACCATAAACTTCTCTCGATGACTTTTATGTTGGACAGAACAAGAGCGGAGCTGTAATGTCTCAGTCTGTGTCTCGGGGACAAAAGAGCGAGGAAGCAGCAGGAGGATGGGCTGACTGACGGCTGCCCTCCGCGTGCAGATGTCATTTTCCTTTGATTTACATTTACACAGTGTACATTGGATCATTATGTTTTTTATGCAGCATTTCACTTGGTTGCTAAAAGTTGAGAAAGTTTGCAGTGCATAGAGGAAGTTTGCTGTAAAGTTAGGATATTGCAGTTGCAAGTTGTTTGCTTAAGCTATCTGAGTTACCACAAGGATGCACTTTGTTTGAAACTTGGAAGACATACACCTTCAGTTCACCTCCATTCTACCAGTTTTATTTAGATTTCAGTCCAAATCCATTGAATAATCGTAAATGTTATTTAAGAAAACAACCACCGAACAGATTTGCACATAACTGGTGGAAGGATGGGCCAAGAAATGGGCCAACTCATTTATCTTTAGGGTGGATCAAGGATACATGACATTGGGGGAAAGGGATGTTTTTTTGACATTTCCACAGATTTCCAAGAGAATAACTCATGGGTTTTGATTTATAAAAAAAGTCAGGCACATTTAGGGGACTGATATCTACCAGCGTGTGCAGTTTGATGCAGCTTGATTGAATTTAAAGGGACAGTTTGACTTTGATGAAGGTATGTGCTTGAGTGCCATCCTAGTTTGTTCTATGCCTTAGTTCACAGTATACTGACACATTACATTTTGTAGATTCAGTAACAACTGGACAAACTGGAGCTAACTGACTTATGATGCATCTGTGGCTTAAAGGGATAATACACAAAACTTAAAATACACTCATCTACTCACCACTATGCCGATGAAGGGGTGGGTGAAGTTTGTGAGTCCGCAAAACACTTCTGAAGTGTGAGAAGTAAACTTTTTAGCAGCCGAATCTGATAAATTTGATGTAACTGCTGACCGAGAATTATAAACAACAGAAAAAACATAACATGCGTCCATACTGCTCGTGTGGGTACCTCCAATTGTCCGCAAGCCCCGTCATTTATATTCAAATCAAAACAAGGTTATTTACACCATGTTTTAAGCCTAAATGTCAGCTGATCTCTTCCTATGAGGTGCATTCACGGACCGTCGGACACACCATTGTGTACTTAAATTTGCTAGCTTAGCCACTCCGGTGGACTTTTAGGCTTAAAACACTACACGAGCAGTATGGAGGCATGTTATGTTTTTCTGTTGTTTTATTATGTCTGAAGCACAGGTCACCGTTGACTTCAATTGTATCGGATTCGGCTGCTACAAAGTTTACTCCTGAGATAGAATGTTTCTTGGACTCAAACAGTGTACCCACTCCTCAATCATCTTAGTGTTAAGCAGATAATGAGTGAATATTAATTTTTCAGTGAACTATCCCTTTCATGGCAAAGATTAGCAGGATTGTCTGACTCAAAGATTCTCTGTTAATTTAACCAACACCAGATTTTAACCAACAAAAATATTTCCTATGAACTGATTGGATTTGATAGACAGATATTTTTCAATAAGCAGCAAGACGTCAGGCCGTTCTTCACTGTCGCACGGCAGCACCAACATTAATAATGTCACCAGAGGCCAAAAGTTGTCTGTTGCCATGTTCAAATATCATAACTCTCAACTGTCATAATAACACAGCTCAGAACTGTAGTGACACTCAAAACATTCACAGACTATTTTTGTATATGGATTCTAAAATATTAATAATTTGAAATGTCCTCACTTTAAGGCTGTTTACTTTACTATTTTTTTTAAGTTAAGTTTTTCCTTCTTCCTCTGTGTGCTCTTCTTGTCGGTCTGATTCAGTTTTTCCTCCAGTAGCGCTCTCTGGGCATGCCAGATTTAAGTTCCTCTTGCTGCCACCCTGAGTGACTCACCACAGTGCTGACATTAATCCTGTCTCATGAAGTATTTTGATTCCTTTAAGCACTGTTTAGAGAAGACATGGTTTACATGGTTTTCTTTGCCATCTGGGGATAGAAAAATCTTGCATTGCCTCATAAATCGTATTCTGTCTCCTAACTGTTTTTCCAACCGCCCTGCCTGAATCACTTTGGTTAAATCACTCACCTGACCTCCAGGGATGTTTTAACCTCCAGAGTTGGAACTGCTGGCTTAGGTCACTGTGTGCTAGTGTGTCTGATAAGCAGCAGACTGCTCACCTCTGTGCAGCTGTGTGGTTACATACTGCAGTCTGCATGATGACCTGAGGCTGTTTGCATTGGACCAGTGAAGCTGAATGTTGACACACTCTCAGGTTCTGTCAGATGTCAATGAGGCGAACACAAGTGCCTTGGTTGCTGTGACGATGCACAAAAGAGGCCGTGTGGCCTTGTATCATGGACACGCACATTTTTCTGTGTATCAGCATGTGTGTGAGGTATATGTGGTGTAATAGTACTCAATAATACCTGTGTTTAAAGTATACAGCATGTTTATTGAGGAAGAAAGGTGATATTGAGGTAAAGTGTTTGACCAGTGCAGTCTGAAGTAACCATATGAGGCTGTGAGTTCTTTACAGGCCTCTAGCATAATGACGACGTTAATTAATGAGTGAAAATCATTGACAGGCCCCTGTGGCATGTTTTCTCAAGTATGTTGCTTGCTTTGAATTTATTTGGTTAGACTAAGTCACACTCAACAGAGCCGATGAATCCAGGAAACCTGAATTTACAAAACCATAATGGTACTGCAAGCATTCTGCAGCACATGCTTGTAAGTGTGTGTTGAGTTCAAGTGCATGTGGTAACTTGGGCATCTGAAAAACGTCATACGAGCCGAGTAACATTTCATGCTTTCACACTTTCACAGATCACAAATAATCTGATATAGAGAAGAAAATGCAAGCAAAATGTGTGTTCTGGTCAAAGACTGATGACGTTCGGTAGGCTGCTAAGCAGCTCAGTGGACATTGGACTTTCAATAAACCATGGGCATAAACTGAGTTACCATGGGCATAAACTGAGTTTGTTCTGTCTTCAGTGAGCAGATGTATTGAGCTGTAATGTAAACACATGAATGTTGTCCCTGACCATAAACCATTGAAATATTTTAATTTGTTACCATAGGCAACACTGCCTGTAATGCAAGGACCATTTTCGGCCATAGATATCCATCCATCATAGTCAGACAACAATATCATATCAGAAGGGCAGCTCAGGAACTACAGAGGTACCCCAAGGCCACCACCCTATCTCAGTGTGAGTGTATATAATTAGCACCAAGCTCAGGTTGGCAAGGGGAGGGAAATCACTTTGTGCTGTTTGGCTCCGGCCTGACCATCAGGACGTGGCTAAAGGATGTGGACTAATTGTAGACTAATAATGTGTTGCTCACCTTAAAACTATTTCACCAGGATGTGAGTTCACAATCCAGAATGCCTATGCACTGTAGTCTTGCTCGCTTCAGTCAGACATGCCCAACATTTAACTTAAAGCGGAGCTAGAAAATGTCTTACTTTTATGAAGTGCTTCACTGCTGGTAATGGGTATAGGATAAATATGAACCATGCAATCTTGAATTTTTCCAGGTCAAGTTTTCTGTTAAATATCTGTGAAGAAAGTCCAGTTACTGTGCAACACATCTGATCGAGGGGCTGAATGTGGAAGACACACAGATCCTTGATTTAAGTTGTTCTTAAAGCCTCAAACGCCCCTGTCATCAGCTTAGTGTGAGCAAAATCGGTTGGTGAAATAATAATTTATAAATATACTGCATAAATGTTTTACTGATCTTTTCAGAAGGATTAGATTATATTATCAAATGAGAATTTAAATACATATGCTAGCTTTTTAATTTTGAAGTTGAATTTTCAAAATTTTCTCTGAAATAAATTGAAAAGAACAAAATTGGCATCCTTATTATTCCATATTATTTTAAATGATACAGCACATGCCAATGGTGCTCAACCTGAAGTACAGTAGCAGTACGTCGCAGCTGGTAGTTTGTCACACTGTTCCACTTCTCACAGGTTTGATTCCAACCTGAAGTTAATGTCTTTTCACAGATAGTCAATTGGTTTAAGACCAGGACTCATAGAAGGCCACTTAAGAATAGTCAAATGTATGTTTTAGATCCATCATCTATTGGATGAGCCCTTACCTGTGACAACTTGGCATGGTAAATGTTTCACTTTAGACTTGATAATCTTCTGAGTTCACTGATACCCTGCAGAGATTAAATAGACCCTGTTGACCTCCATTTGTCAGTGTGGGGGTTGTGGTGTTGATGTTATTTAGCAAAAAGCTATTTTTGTTTCAACTGTCCACAGGAATTCCCTCCGAGGCATTTTCAGTTGTCAAAATACAACGTCAAGTGTTTTAGCTAAGTCCAGACAGCTTCAGTCCAGCTAACTTGAAAGTTTCTCTTTTAAACATGAGCTCTTCCTTTTGCTTTTAATTTAAAGGTGTCTTATGGTGAGACCAGACATTGATGAACATTGGAATTGGTCTTTTTGACGTTTAGCGTGGTTCTTTTTTCCATCATTTGAACTATTGATTTGTTCAATCAGTTTTTATTTATCTTGCAGCTACTGTTCATCCAGGGAGTTTTCTTACACTTCTTATTAATATAGCGACTTTGGTCACAGCAACATCAAGAGTCTCAGTGTGGACATGTTTGGTAATTACTTTCTTCTTTGTCTCCTCCGACAACTCAGTTTTTCTTTATTTTGTACATGCTCAGTTTAGCAAAAACAATGATACTAAACAGCAAGGTTCGTTTGAATCTTATAGTCAGTGAAACTGATCATAAGATTGGAGATGTGATATTAATTAAAGACAATACTGTGCTTATTTATTACTAGTAATCTTGTCCAGGGTGATTTAAAAGACCTTTGAAGAATAAACAAGAATTCCGCTCTTTTCTCAGCTTCTTTGTTGAAGCATGCAGGTATACATGGAAAATAAGCGTTTAATTAAATACAGTGCATTGTTTCAGTGAGGTGTGAGGGCACCAACCCTTTTGGACACTTCTGTTCATGCAAGTTAAAACAATGGCCTGAGCAGATTGCTGCAGTATTCACCAGCTTCAGGCCAGATATGAACAATATGAAATTGTATATGTGGCATTTAGATTTCTTTCATTTCAACTTTGGTTGCCATTTTTTCCCTGGTGCTGGATCTTCACCCTGTTTATCACTTATATTTTTCTTATATGCAAATTGCATTTTATATACTGGAACCTATGTTTTTATCTGGAACATATTGCATAGCTACTGCTGTACAGCTGTCATCTTCCCTGTATGTGAAGACCTATGGTCCTTTTCCATGTCTGTCACCACGTGCTGAATTCAAGCATTAGCCTGTTACAGTAAATGTCCTGTTGTCCTGTGCCATCAGTATGTTTCAGCTTAACATTCCAGTCTCGGTCCCAGCCTCTTTCCTTTCTAGCACCCCCTGGCTACCTTCAGCCTCCTTTCTATCCTCGATTCCTCATTCCTGCCTACATGGTAGTGAATGGTACAGTCCTAGAGAGAGGAAAAAAAAGAATGCAAGAACAGTAGAGAAAGAGAGAGGAGGGGGGAGAAGCAGCCATGCATTAAGTTATTTTTTAAATGATGGTGATCAGAGCGGAGGAGCAGGCTGAAGGGAGGAGGGACGAATAGCTTTCGAGGACCTAGGGAGGCGGGTTCACAGCTCTCCTGACCGCCTCACTCTCCCCTCTTATTGGTCGTGGTTTGTTCCAGCTTCAGTAATGGGAGCTTGAGCGCAAGACATGGGTGACCCTTCTTGCCTGCAGCCTTTGAAGCAACCATGACAGCTGTCATCACTATGTACGTCAAAACCCGCCATGCTGATCTCACCCCTGAAGTGTTTGGAGGCATGATGGCAGGCATGTAGGGAGCTCTTAAGCCCCTGAGAAGAGCGTTCAAATAAACAAACATCGACAAATCAGGAAGCTAATGTCAGAGAACCCTTTAATGGTATCATGCTGCATCAGTGTTTCTAAGAGGATGATCTTCTCTTTGTGTGTTAAGAGAATAACATGTTGTAACACAGATTCCCCCTCGAGTTTAGATGGTGAAAAGCACTTCAAACACATCTAGATGCTGGAGGTCTTGTATATTTCAAATCAGTGCTGTGGAGAACTGTCCGACCTGTGTACAGGAGGTCCTAATTGTCCATGGATTTAAAGGGCTAGTTGAATCAATTAAGCTGCAGATGAGGATTACTCTGCATGTTTTTGCTCTGCTGAACGCAGCCCGTCAGCAGTGGAACGTCAGTGAAATATGAAGTGTTGCAGATTGGACGGGAGGCTGGCGGCTTTGGTGGTTTTTAAAGAATGCACAATGGTAAAAGGAAACAGGTGTTTGTGTGTGGGTATGGGTGTGTGTATACTTGTACAGATTTCTTTGTAGGGACCATTTTTTTAGCCTACTATCTATCTACAGAGTGAAGACATTTTGGGAAAGTGATGACACTTGTGTGGCTGGGCCTCAAATTTTGACCTACTTTTGATGTTTGTGTTGAGACAAGGGATAAGTGTTAGGTTTTGATGGTTAAGGTTAGGGTAAGGGGCTAGGGAATGCATTATGCCAACGAGTGTCCTGGCTAAGATTGATGTACGTGTGCGTGTGCGTGCGTGTGTGTGTGTGCGCGACTAGACGACTCTTACCTCTGGCCTCATCGTCTAACTGTATATGCAGCTCTCTGACAGCTGCCCTCCCCCTGTGGGCAGATCCAGCGATACACAGATGTAAGAGGAAGATGACAAGAGGTTTCCAGCAGTGAAGAAGACATGAAGAGAATCAGACAAGGGCATAACAATTATGTCTGTGGAACGAAAAATGTCATTAAAAACCTGACAGGAGATGTCATTTAGAAATGAATAGGTGAATTGAGAGGATCAGGACACAAATTCTGCTGGGGTTATGGATTCTGCTCCCTCAGGGCCCATGAGTCCCGACAGTGATGTATTGCAGTAAGTCTTATGTGATTAGTGCCAAGCAAATGGCCTGATGAC
Source organism: Pleuronectes platessa (assembly GCF_947347685.1). Classification (NCBI taxonomy): domain Eukaryota; kingdom Metazoa; phylum Chordata; class Actinopteri; order Pleuronectiformes; family Pleuronectidae; genus Pleuronectes; species Pleuronectes platessa. Next base: position 7,917,584 of record NC_070626.1, on the reverse strand, counting down.
AGTAGTCTTAATGCAATCACAAAAAAGCATGTCAGTGACTTTTATCGTCATTTTAATAGCAAATCACATGACCATGTTAATGTTGACCCACTGATCAGCAATACATGTTTACGTGCTGGATATAAACTCCAAATGTCCATGTTTGAAGTTGATACTTTTTAGGGTTTTGAAGTATTGCGTAGAATTCTAATTACACTGACTGTGACTCTTAGTGTCACCCGTCTCAACAACCATTGACCACAACATACAAAGTGGCACCCCTGAACATCTGGACTGGTAAATCCAGAAACTAGCTGTATGCAAAACAAAAAACCCAGTCTATACACTGGCTTTGATGCCTGAGACTCAGCCAAGAGTTAGAAACACTCAAGTGAACACAAAATAGCAAGCAGTGGACTGGTTTTCGCATTGGCAGGGCAGGTATATGGGAGACACCAAAACAGTCTGACCACTTTCTTGGTGCGTGTTTGTGGGAGGACGCACCATTTAGCTTTTTGAAATCCTCCAGGCATTTTGCTGGGGATGTGTGCGTCTTTGGGAGGTGCATCTTTAAATAGGCTGTTCGTCACAATCCGTGCATGTGTTGTGTCCACAAGGTATAACGACAACACCCTGCCTGTGTTACTATGCAAGCACACACGGAAACCATTATAATGGTTTAAAATGTTGACAAAATAAGGACAACTGACCAGCAGTTGTAACCTGCATGGTGTGGGTTTTCCACTCAGAAGCATGGTGTCAGTATGTCGATTTTTAAAATGAAACGTCCAGTGGAGCTTGTTCTCAGATTCAGCTGATGACTATAAATATGACTGGGTGCCAGGTAATTTGGATGCTAAAATGAGTTAATGGCCATTCAATTTTAGCAGAGGTCCAATCTGTGCCCTGTGCCCTACACAATAAATTGAGATGTTTTATATCTGAGGGATGTGATCTCCTAATACCAGGCTCTGTGCTGTTGCATGTTTTGGATACAAATTAAAAGCAAATATTTTAAGGTATCAAAAGCTGAAGTTACACAGGCAGCTACAAAATTCATACAATTATGTGAAATAAATTGTTTGTTCAAATACACTGTTTTCCATCATACAAAAAAGACATCTTATTTTTTCCCACAGCCTTAAGTGAAAAGTGTTGCAGTTTGTCTTTTTTAACTTTATCAAGCCAAAGTCAACTTTATGGTGAATTCTGCCGTATGTATAGGACATAGAAAGGATTAAAATGCTGTTTCTCTCTGATCCCCAGGTCTAACCACATAAGTAGACATTAAGATATTAAGCACTCAAAAAAAAACTGAATGCAACATGATACACAGTCAAAAGGCACCCAAGTATATGTGAGTAGTGCAAAGCAGAATGGAGCAAAAATGCATTGAGAAGTGACAGTCATTTACACCCACAGGATGGGTAAAATGGCATGTTTTATCATTTAAAAATTATTTTTGTAACTTTTTATTTATTAAAGACATAAGAAGTAGGTCATGTGTTCTAGAAAATGTAGGTATAGTATTGACAAAGCAGGGCAGTTTACCTGTCGCCAGTGTTCTGTTCTGGCCTTTGTGTTTGGGCCTGCTTAATTTTTAGGAGGTATTTCAGTTGGTACATTATCCTGTCCTGGTCGTGGTCTGATATTTCCTGACATGCTGAAATAGCCTGATGGAATGATGGTCTGAGTGCTGAGAAGATTCGTTGTAAAGGACATTGCTACTGGCTAAATGCTCATAATACAGACGTGTTTGTGTGTGGGTTCATGTGTGTACTGTTCAAGAGTGTTTGGCATGCACATGTGTTTCCCTAGTTTTTCTGTAGAATATCACGCTGAGACTGTGGGCAATCCTCCCTCTTTTTAAATGTCAAAAATTCAATCTTAACATTCAAAGGCCTTTCCCCCACATGTCTGTACATTTCTGTGCGTGACCTGGACCCAGTAACCCCTCCACAGCACCATCTGATTCACACACTATCCCAACACTCTGCCAGCTTCAGCACCAACAACCTCCACCACCCACTCATCCGACACACACACACACACACACACACACACACACACACACACACACACACACACACACACACACACACACACACACACACACACACACACACACACACACACACACACACACACACACACACACACACACACACACACACACACACACAACACACACGCGCACACACTCACTCACAGACGTTCCCACAATGTCACCAAGTTCCAGAGATGTTTTTGTCACCCCGAGCCATCAAAGATGAATGCCCTTCCTAACATCCACAGACACACACCCTCACCAAATCCCAGAGAAGTTGGTTTTGTCATGTGACAAACAAGCCACACACAAACATACACACACACACACTCACGCTCACACAAAAGTTTGATAATGTTTTTACTAAAATGAAAAGAGGGAAGGCTTGAGGCCAGTGACTGTGACTCTCTCTTTGTCTGTCTCTGTTCACTTATCCTCTACTTTTTATTATGGAAAGAAAATCTGACAGACACTAAGATACGTAAATGATTCCTGCTCTCGATCTGGAACAACATGGGCCAACATTCAGAGTATGTTGACTCTGAATGTCTAGCATACTGCATCCTCTCTGACATCTGCACTAAATGTTTTTATCTCTCTTTCCACATGCTCCCCTGGACCTTGAACCTCCCAACTTCATCAGGAATCAGTCCAAGGTAGCGGCACACACAAACGCACACAGACATTTTTAACACTGAACTAATTCCATGGTAGTGAATCACCTTTGTCAAACAAAGAGGCCAATGTATTTCTTCAACTTACTAGTTTATGAGCTGTGTGCAACTGTAAAGGCAGTGCTATAAAACAATAATTTGTTTAAATATATTTTCCAACAGAACCTTTTTTTAAATTAGTATTTAACATATCCGGAAAACTTTTTGCTAAAAGCCTTCTTATTTACTTTACTATATATGTTGATATTTCCCTTATGTGTTTTTATCTTTCACCTGAAAATGCCCAAACATGCTACATATCTAGATTTAATTTCTTAGATATTTAAGAATAGCATTTATTATTTACCCAAAAATATACTATGAATATTTAAGGTTGTTATAATATTACTTGAGAGTACAATTTCGATATTATGATAATTAAGTCATGATTTTATGAGAAAAAAGTTGTATGATTAAAGTCATAATTTGAGGCTATCAGTTATAAGCTGGATACCAGAAGAACAGCTTCTTAAGTTATTCTTTGGTACAGGTTCCAGAGATAAAAATATACTTAATCTTTTGGCACACCAGCATAACATTATCATAAATATTAGAGCTTTCAAAAGATTGAGCTACAAACTGAGTCTATTCTGGAGTAAGAACTAATCAGACTTGGAGGAACTTGCTCCTTTTTTTGAGGAGGAAATGTTAGTTGATTGTTAGTGTTGCTGTGTTTCAACCAGCCTGCGTGTCTCTCATGCTGGTATTCTTTATACTGTGTCTCCAGGTCTTTGCCTACGATCACTGTTTCTGGTCCATGGATGAGACCGAGAAAGAGAAATATGCAGGTTTGTTTATTAACACTGTTATTGTCATGTCATCGTCAATCCAAGCTTTGAATAGAGATTGTTCACAGTTGCACAGGATGACATGCTCTGTGTGTTTGTGTGTGTGTCTCCAGGTCAGGAGGTGGTGTTCCAGTGCCTTGGGGAGAGTCTTCTCAACAATGCCTTCCAGGGCTACAATGCCTGTATATTTGCCTATGGACAAACTGGTAAATTACTGTGATGTACCTCACTGTTCTGAGCTGTGCACAGTACGCACATACCCTGACTAAGCCCTATTTCTCAATGTTGAATAAGTGAAGACAATCCTGGATCCACCCTTTTGTTCAGATCCTTGCCAAAAACGAATAGCCTGGCCCATGTCCCATCCTTCCACCAAGTTTCCTGGAAATCCGTTCAGTAGCTTTTGCATAATCCTACAAACAATAACAATAACAACAAAAAACATCCAATAAACAACAAGCCAGTGGTGAAAAAATAACCCCTGTGGCAAAGGTTAACATGTCTATTTCCCATTAATAGCAAAGTGCCTTGGTTTAGTTAAATGATTAAGAGGAGTGTCAGTGTTGATGTGTTGGGGCAGGAAGCTTGGCCAGCCTCTCCTTTCTCCAGAAGGAACAACATGCCAAAGCTCAGAGCCATCATAGATATGCACCTTGTTGCCGTGACTCAAACACGCGTCACCAATGTCAGGCAGACGTTGGAGATATCTGCAATGGTCTGATTTATTTCGTTAGGCATGATTTGCAACTTCCCCTTAATTCACCTATAATAAACTATCCCCACACTACAAATATGTCAATAAACAAGTTGGATTAATCCGTGAGGTCCAGTGTCAAGATGAGTTGTAAAATACATGAGGTTTTATTTGACAGTCAATGACTCAGAGGGAGTAGCATGACTCAAAGTCTATCATCATATAATCTCATACACCTATTATATCTCAGGTAGCAACATTACATCACGTTTGAGTGGGTGCATGTGTGTGTGTCTCTGTTGTCTGCAGGCTCGGGAAAGTCGTACACAATGATGGGTTCAGTGGACCAGCCTGGTCTGATTCCGCGCCTGTGCAGTGCTTTGTTTGACCGAACCCAGAAGGAACAGCGGGAGCAGGAGAGCTTCACTGTTGAGGTTTCCTACATGGAGATCTACAACGAGAAGGTCCGGGATCTGCTTGACCCCAAAGGGTATGACCCCCACCTCTAATTTCACAGATTGAACTGTAGGCTACAGTGGCCTAAGCACTGCCCACCTACTGAGCTGCATTTGTTTTTACATTCCCTTCCACAAGCCAAACTTTATGCAGGTTTTTATGCAGATTGTGTCTTCGTTAACATCCTGTTAGAGCAAATTTAAGTTATTGCAGCCTATTGAAATGTAATGCTTGGTGGAAGGATTTTAATTTATTTTAATAGAAGCTGGAGCCTTCTGCAGCGACCCGGCCCTTTGCTGTACGTCTTCCCCATTCTCTCTTTTCATTTCACGCTTGCACTGTCCTATTAATACAGGCAAAAAGGCCCAAACATATCTTCAAAAAGAGTTAAATGTTGATCCATAGTCCTATTAGATTAATTTACAAAGGACCCATGGACAGGAGTTTCATTGCACTGAATTGGAATTTAGAATGTCTCAAACACTTGGGCATTAACTTCAGATATATGTTACCTTTATAGGTGCTTTCAGACATTCACTGAACTCCGCAGTTCATCCATATTTTCTCCATATTTTTTAAGCAAACAGACACTATTCGGAGTCATTTTCAGTTTTAAACTACATGTTAGTTGGTAGAACAGAGAGTCTCTGGTCGACTCTGTTATCACCAGCTGCTGTGGTCAGTGGATAAAAGGATCATCATCCTGCCATGCAGTCACTGACTGACGCCAGTTCATGTCCAGCAGGTCAGCAGTAAATCAGCAGCACAGGCCTGTGTCTGCTGCCCCAGACAACATAACCTCTGACCTTCACTCGCTATATGACCTCCAACCTCTGTAAAACAGGCCAAAGAGGAGAGGGCCATCCGACAGCCATATGGGCTTTGCAGTGGAGCAGAGAATGATGAAGCTCTCAGGCCCACAGCAAGTTTGACTCAGAGTCTGAGAGCAAAGTGTCAAAAAGTGTATACTGGGGATTGTTGTAGTGGTCTCCAGAGCCAGAGTTTATTTAGTCATTCCTACTATAACAGCAGATAAAGGTGATTTAGTAAGTGGAACATTGTTGTTTGTCTGTTTTTATTAACCTGTTTTTTGGTTTCTGTCCAGGGGTCGACAAACTCTGAGGGTGAGGGAGCATAAAGTGTTGGGTCCTTATGTGGATGGCCTATCTCGACTAGCCGTGGCTTGCTACAAGGTAAAATAATTTATAATTTACTTTTTGTTTCACGTTACTGTCAATTTTAGCGATTCCCTCAATCACACCCCCAACATCTACTAGACAGAAAGAGGTTGGCTCGAAAAGTGTTTGAATTTATAACATTTTGTTGTTTAAACAAGGCCTCCTATATAAACACTCTTTATCAAATACAATGGTCAGCAAATATACAATCTTGGAAGCCATCAGCTATTGTCTGATGATGAATTAGCCTCTGGGGGCAAAGGACATTATTTTGTGGCTCCCAATCTCTTTCGTTTTAAGCACACTGTTCATACTCATAGTTTCACTCAAGTCAAATGTTCTTCCACACAATCACTGATAAAGGTGTTTTAGGTACACACGTCATTTTGACCAACCTTTTTTGACAGCTATCTTTATATGAAAACAGATATATTAGAAACTAATTTCTATCAATGTCGTTTTCCAGCAATCTAACGTGATTGGTTGAACTATAAACGAAAACCAGAAGGCTTGCAGGTCTATAGTCTTAATCCTCACCTACAACTCGTCACAGAGATTATCAAATATATAAACAAGCCAGGAGTCTGTCAAACACAGTGGCATGTATGATGCCCCACAAAAGCAGTCCAGTCTTAATTGGAAGACATTATTCTTACTTATTAATCAAGATGTGATTTCTGTTGTTCTGACAGGACATTGAGTCTCTAATGTCAGAGGGGAATAAGTCTCGGACGGTCGCTGCAACCAACATGAATGAGGAGAGCAGTCGATCGCACGCTGTCTTCAACATCATCCTCACACACACACTCACGGACTTGAAGTCTGGGGTAAGACCATATCATACAAATCAGTGTTTTCCACAGAATTGGATTCAATCTGTGGTGTTACTTGCCAGGAAGGCGTTATGGATGTTTTGACGGCCAACTGACGCGGCAGGATTTCTCCCGGTGCTGCTGATGCTGCTGAAGCGAGCTCTCGATTGTTCTGAGTGTGTGGTTGATTTAGTTTAGCCATCAATCATGTGTAATTGTAAAAGTCCACTAGATAATTGGCTTTTTCACGGCCCCCACAGGGAGTGGAGCCTTCTTCTGCTGCAGGGGGTAGGTCTGGGATGGTCACTGGGTGGGGATTGCTGCTGTCACAGTTGGAGTTAAAGGATCATGGTCACTGCAAAGGGATTGTGTACGCTCTGCTTCTACAGCCTCAGGGCGCAGAACTCAATGGCTATGGCACCTGCATGGGGGTTGGAGCCCAGAGAAGCCTTTGTCGTACTTGTTTACTTATTCCAGTATTTTTTAAGAATGAGCTCTTTCTGTTGTCAGAGAACAGTAAATAAAGTATAGAAACTCAACAGTAGCCACTTCAGATATAAACATTATATACAATATGTGATTGGTAATTTCCTTGAGGTTTGGATCCAATTCCATAGGCCCATAAAGTGCATGCTTTAAACTGCAAACTGCCATTCCATCAGAAAATTCATGTAAAAACAGAGAATAGACATGGTCAAACACATCTCAACAAGTTTTTTCTAAAAACTAGGTGGGTCTAATTCCAATAAGGATAATGAGTCTGGCCTGTACTGAGAGGCAGAAACCCCAGGCTAAGGTGCAACACTATGGATTGAGAAGGAAAAAATGTTGCCCACACTGGGAGAAAGCAGGGTGGAGCAATGGAATTACCAGCAGTGCAACGGACATGAAAATATTGTCTCTCACTGAGCACAGTCAGTGCAGTGACCAGGCATCAGCTGTCAACATAATCCAACAGCAAGCTGCAATGGTACGCCACAGTGTGACGGCTAACGAAACATTCAACATGAAGCTGCACTCTCAGCTACAAGTTGTTCTTATAGCACTTAAGGCTCCATTCACTGTTCACAGCGATTCTGCTAATGACACAGTGATAGATAGTATTGACCGTGATTTCTCCTGTTTGTCTGGGACGCAGAACTGTTCCAGGACACGTGAAACTACTCTCTGGTCCTCTGTTGTCCCAGAATCCATCTGTGTGTCATTTTGTGCACTTGGACTATACAAACAGTGTTTTGATCAATCAGCTGCTGGAGGGTGTTGTCAGCTCAGCGGTCTGACCAGTACTCTGAGAAAAACCTTAATGGCTAATTCTTCGTCCCTGCTGACCCACTTAGCCTCTGCTGCTCTCACTCTTTTTCCAGACCAACCTGTCACCAGTGAATCCTGTTAATAATTCACAGGCTTGACTGTGAGACCGTCAGCTGATACAGGATGATCTGTTTTCAAGGAACTTCCAGAGTCACGAAGTCTGTCAGTCAGTAGATTCATCAAGCAAACAGCCAACACTGTGTAGTCAGTGAGTGAATCACTTAGCTGACACATCCTGTAGTTGCTTGTATCAGTTGTTTATCTTTCACTGGGGATTTGTATTCTCTCCACTTTCTAAATACATTTATTTTCAAATAAATATATTAAAATTTCAAATGAACTGAAAATGTCAAATTAATTCATATTATTTAACAGAAACTTATTTATGACCGTTTCAAACCCCTGCCACTTAGGACACATGTTCTTTTCAGTGCAGTGTGAATGATGTTCAGAACCTATATTTGTTGTGTAGTTCAGTTGCCTGTTTATCTTCCACATTGTGTTGCTTGTTGTTACTAAGCAGTTGCTGTGTGGAGCGCTAGACCTGTCTTCAAAATGCTGAAGAAGCGAGTGGACAATAAAAAATGCTGAGTGTGCAAAATACCTTCTGAAAACAACAGTTAATAAGTTGACTGCTGAACAATGAAACAATGTTCCCAAGGCAATGAGAGGCCATACTATCATCCATCTGGAATAGTCCCCAGAGTGTTTGCTAAATTCATGCACAGTGTGTATGTAAACAGCCACATATAAAGAGGAGAAAGTGAGGGAGAGAGAAGAGAGGGACAGCTAGAGGAGAGCTGTTGTAGTAGTTTACCACTGTCATACTGGTTGTTCTAATGACAGTAACAGTACTCAAAGGTATTAATAACATCAGAAATGATAACAGCGCCAGTTATTAATAGTAACAGATCTTCCACTGCAGTAACTTCTCATCATCCTGAACCTGATCAGTGGTTCTCAAATGGGTGTCCGTGAAAAGTTAGAAGATTCATCCATTCAAATTATCACAAACATTTCTTTTACCTACTGATCTTTACTCAGTGGGTCAGCAGGAATGTTACCTGGGTCTGAATCTTCTTTGTTATTTCACTGTTGTTTTCGTCTTCATCAGTAACATGTCTTGAAAATGATGAAAAACATGTAAAATGCATAAATCTCTCATCCAGCTCTAAAGGGAGAAGCACTGAAACTTTGCCCATTTCTCTTGTATTGTTCTTTCACATTGGATGTGTATAAAAATAGGCTATGTCAAATCCTCAAATTGTATTGCTTTAGAGGATTGACTGTAGATATGGAAGTGGAGCTCATCTGCACCATCTACTGACTCAGGATCTTTGTGAAGCAGACAGCAGAGTCACTCAGTGCTGGATGAGTCATTCTGCAGCTCGACAGCTCATCAAAGGATTTCCTTTCAGTGGCATGGTGTGCTCAGACACTCCATTCAAAGTTCATTCTCTTAGTACTTTGGCCCTGTTTGTCACCAAACCCTCAGTTGTTTGCTGTTTTGATCCCTGCTTTGCTGACTCCAGACAATCTTTTGCATGTTTATCCATAATGACAAGCATGGGTAGTTACGATGCCCTGACACTTGTTCTGTGCTAAAACCTTAAAGCTGCAAAGGCTGACAAGCTAAATGTCCTTCTTGCTGATTTGGTTACTGACCCTGGTGTCATCTCTCCCGCTTACTGAATCTTTTATTTGGGAAGACGATGCCACAAGAGCTGGTATTTTCTTCTCCTCGCTATCTCACCAGCCAAGATAAAAAAAGAAAATCTGTAGATATTGACACAGATCATCACAATAAATGTCACATTGTTATTTATTTTTTGCTCTTTTTTTTTATGAGCAGAGAATGACACATCTGAGGTTGATCAATTACATGTTATATCTCCTCACCGTGAAATGCAAAAGATTGTATCAATATCTATATATGTATGTATATATATATATATATATATTGGACTTTTGTGTTGCGATAATTGTTGATTTTATTACCCGGCTCTAGTTAAAATAATAATAGAAATAAAACCACTTGGTGTTTTCCTTTTATGATAAAAGTCCTTAATACATTTATCCATCAATGATGTGCACTGAAAAAAATTGTTGGTTTCCTGACAGAGTGTAACACCACCAGGTAAAAGGGCCTGCTGCTGTACGTTAAGCTCCAGTCACTGGTTATTGCATTAAGCAGCTGTTATAAATCAATTACACTAAGTTGTTATTTCCCACTGTATGTGCTGATGTACACATTCACCAGGTTTGCCTCCTCTCCATCTGTTTGCTACAACAACAAAACCAGGTTTTATCTGTCTTTTGATCTCATTTTGCTCAGAGTTACAGATACACATCTCTTGTTTGTTTAATAGTTTGCTTTACTCTCGGCCACAGGCTGATCTGTACCAGTACTCCCAGAGGTTGATCTCTATCAGTTCATTTCATGACTGGGTCTTTTCAGCAGTGAGCTTTTTGGTTTAAAGGAACTTTACCAGGGGACCAAGATCCCTTTGAGGAACGTAAGAGCTAAAACTGTGCGCAAGTGGAGGAACGAGGGACTAAATTTAGCTGCTGTACAACAGTTTCAGGTGCTTAAAATAGACACTGCTACTGATGTCGTACCTTCCAAAGGTTTAGGAACAGACAGAGACAGGGTGACAGGGTTTTCAGAGCATTATTGATCAGTCAAACACAGATGCTGCTTCAACCCACGTACCACTTCACACATACAACAATGACTTACTGCAGTACTGATTCAATTAATTTCCATGACATTTGATTACATTTTTATTGCACAATATAAATCATCTCAAGGCCCTTTGCATTGCAAAGTGGAGACCTTACAATACAACCCAGCAGCTAGCACATGAGCCAGCACTTGGCAAAAGTGAAGGATGAGTCAGTCAGGGTTCCTGACTCCTTTTAAAAGAAGACTGAGAGCGAAGAAGTGAATGAGAGGGAGGGGAGCAGCAATAAAGAGAAGGGGAGAGAATGAGAGAGAAATTCAGCTTAATTTGCGGATTTGATTTATTTAGCTGTGTTTGTAAGCAGAAATAAATAATAGTCTGGAGGTGGGATTTACATTCAATTCTCAAGAGACTTGAGGATTTTTTGTTTTGCTCTTAACTTACATTTTTATGCTACTATGAGAAAATCTGTGTCAGAGGTCACTGGGTTGTTATTCTTGCTGATATATAATAATGCTTATATGGAAAATATTTATATTTATCTGTATTACATTTAGAAAGAACACCTGAGTAGTTCTTTATCAGATACATATGGTCAACAGAATAGCAGGTCACTGGTCCAGTGCAGACACAGGACTGCATCAGCGGACGTTCTGCTCTGGCTGCAGGTGTAGATCGGGTGTTACATTCAGCTTTGTCAGCTACTGGCTTGTCACGCTCGGCCTGAAGGGAATCTGATCTGTACAGTACAGATGGGGGAGTGATATCTATATTCTCAACAGCTCTTGGAAAGACACAGAGAGAAACTGTCGACAAAATACTTAAAGATGGGAAACCAAAGCCTGACAAAAAAAGCGTAAGCTGTTAAAGACAGTGAGAAAAGAGCAAGAATGGACCAAAGCTTCCAGCCCAATTCACTTCACAGCTAATTAATGAGGGGAGGTTTCTGAAGAAAAGTAAATGCCTCGTTATTTATCTCTGGGTTCTGTGTTGCTCTGATGCTCACAAATCAGGGCGGTGCTCAGTTGAAAGCTGTTGAAAAGTCAGCAGTTGATTGTCTTGGTGTTGAGTGTCTAATGATTAATGTTCCATCAGAGGTTGGTCAGACCTTATGTGGCTGCACCGAGCTGCTTGGAGTGTCAGCACATCACGATCTGCGTAAATGTTCCAGCTCCAGAATATTTGTACGTCTAAACACCAGGCTGGACATTACATCCCTCTTTGCCATTTGGAATCCTACCCTGAATCAGGAATCTGTACCAGCAGTAAGAAGATGATCAGGCGAAACATGGACAGAATTGAAAATGCTCAACCATGTCATACTCTAACTAAATCAACAGAACATGCCTTGATGACAGTGGCATTTATTGCTTTGAGTTACATACAGTATGTCACTTTCAAGTTGGCTGGTGTAATTATTTGTGGGCAGTAGTATTTCATGTTTAATATAGCCTGTTGTAACTAGTTGGGACTAAAAGAGACAAAGTCTGAGGTAGGATTAACTAGAATTTCCCCCCAACTTGAATAGAAAAGTGCTTGTGGGAAGGAAAAGCTTTTGATGAACAGTAAGTTACAGTAAAAATTACATTCAGCAAAGTTTAAGTAAAAAATGACAGCAAGTTTATCAGTTTACCTGTTCTCTTTAACATTCAAGTTAATAATCTGACGTGTCTTTGTCTGTCTCTCTTTTTCTAGACGAGTGGTGAAAAGGTCAGTCGGTTGAGTCTGGTAGATTTGGCTGGGAGTGAGCGAGCAGCAAAAACCGGAGCTGCAGGAGAACGACTGAAAGAAGGAAGCAACATCAACAAGTATGCAAAAACTGACCACACATTTACAAAATCATGATTGCTTGTCATCCCATTTAGCTGTTTACTTGACTCTGAACTCCGAGATTGTTTACAGCCGTGTTACATTTGTTTCCCATTTGTATTATTTCAATAGAGAGTTGTCATATCACTCTGCAGGTGCACTGAACCTGAAAATGTGTAAGAAATTATAGAGATAACGTTACAGTTTTGGAGAATTTGATGTTATTTACCTCCAGATAGCAGATTGTAGCAAGTGAAAAGCCCCTCTCATTGTTTTTGTGTGTATGTGTGTTTCAGGTCTCTGACGACTCTCGGCCTGGTGATCTCTGCGCTGGCTGAACAGGGGACTGCCAAAAACAAGACCAAGTTTGTCCCTTACAGAGACTCTGTTCTGACATGGCTGCTAAAGGTACAGAAACCATAGACTTGCGTGTCCACCACAGAGAGGAAATGCATTCTATTGTGCATTTTCTCATTGTCTCATGAATCCAACACATCTAATTTCCACTCCTTTCTCTCTCCTGTGTCCAGGACTGTCTAGGGGGCAACAGTCGCACAGCGATGGTTGCAACCGTGAGTCCTTCAGCAGACAATTATGAGGAGACGCTGTCGACGCTGCGTTACGCAGACCGAGCTAAGAGCATAGTCAACCATGCTGTCGTTAATGAAGACCCCAACGCTCGTATCATCAGGGAGCTCAGAGAGGAAGTAGAGAAACTGCGAGTGCAGCTCACTCAGGCAGAGGTGAGACAGCTTCGAAATATTTGAAATCTGCACGTTAAAGTCTCGGCTCTCCCCCGCTCTCATTCACAGTTTTCTTTCTCCAGTCTTTAAAAGCTCCTGACCTGAAGGAGCGCCTGGAAGAGTCTGAGAAGTTGATTCAAGAGATGACCATCACCTGGGAGCAAAAGCTTCGCAAAACTGAGGAGGTTGCACAGGTCGGACGAACAAACATCTAATAATTGAATAGATTTTCTGCATTTCTCTTTTTAATCCCTGCTTGAGTATGATGGGTTTGTCCTTGTGTTGTGTTTGCAGGAGCGTCAGAAGCAGTTGGAGAGTCTGGGTATTTCTCTCCAGTCATCAGGGATTAAAGTCGGAGATGACAAGAGCTTTCTCGTCAACCTTAATGCTGATCCTGCTCTTAATGAACTGTTGGTGTACTACCTGAAGGTACACACACACTGTGCCCCTCATGCTCTCATCTTCTTAATTATCTGTTTAGGTTTTCTCTAATTGACGAAACAACAGTGTCACTAATCATTAAGCGTCTGTGTAGACTCAGATTCAAAACATCACATCCCTGCTGAAATAGAAAATCCCTACAAATGCACACTGTTGGCAATATACAAACTGAAGTTGCATTTTAACAACTAATCGGCGGATGTCATGTGACTGACAGTAGCTGCTGGAGTGGAAAGCATCAAACAGCTTTCAAGATTAAATATATTGATGTTCATTGGCCTGGATAAGAACTGATGAATTCAATACAAACTTGTAGGTATAGGAGCACACTTAAGTATATGTCTATTTTAATTTAAATGTTGTGTCTCAGGAACACACCAAAGTGGGTTCCGCAGACTCTCAGGACATCCAGCTGTGTGGGATGGGTATCCAGGGAGAACACTGCATCATCGACATTACGCCAGACACTGCTGTTGTCCTCACCCCTTATCGCAACGCTCGGTAAGTTACATAACAGGGCCAGGCTCCAGTGTTAGGCAACTCTCAGTTTTGAGGGAGGAAAGTAACACTGCAAGGATCAATAATTCGTTAACAAACAGAAACATCGGGTTTTAAGAGTAAATCCGAATGACACCGCTGTTTGCATTGTGTTATAGGACATGTGTTAATGGTTCTCCAGTAACCAGTGCTCTGCAGCTTCACCATGGAGACCGAATCTTCTGGGGAAACAATCACTTCTTTAGGTAATTTTATACAATCCCTAAATGTTTTCATGTTGTGTGGAAAATAAATTGAATATGTTGTTGTTAACAATTTGAAGATGGAACAATCAGGTTTTGAGCAAATTGACCAAATGATACCAAAGATCAGAAGTAATAAACCTGCGTCCTACCTGCAGGATCAACCTGCCTAAGCGACGTTCCCGTGGAATGGAGGAAGAGTATGGTGAGGGTGGAGTCATGAAGAGCAGTGGCAGCAGTGAGCAGCTGGATGCAGATGGTGACTCAGCCAGCGAAGTGTCCAGTGAGGTCAGCTTCTCCTACGAGTTCGCCCAAACAGAGGTCATGATGAAAGCCCTGGGCAATAATGGTAAGGACACGTTGGGAAAATGAAATATCTATGTACTGCAATGTTCATAATCGTGCGTCTGTTTTCTGACTCTTCTCTGTTGTGTCCTGTCAGACCCCATGCAGGCCGTCCTCCAGTCTCTGGAGAGGCAGCATGAGGAGGAGAAGCGCTCTGCTCTGGAGCGGCAGAGTCAGATGTACGAGCAGGAACTCCAGCAGCTCCGCAAGAAGCTGAACCCGGACCGTCTGTCCACAGGTCAGTCTGGAGCGCCGACGCCCGGCCAGCAAGTTCCAGGACAACAGTCACACTACCGCAGTCTGGAGAGACTCAGCATGGGAGGGATGAGCCATTCCACCAGCGCTCAGAGCAGACTGAAGCAGTGGAACGAGGACAGGTGAGTGTCTGTGAGTGTGTCGGTATGTGCCCGCTTGTTTTGTTGCAGATTAAACATTTCCTCTTCTTCCCTGACACCCCCTGCAGAGAGGCAGTGTTGGTGAGAAGTCTGAGAAGGTTGAGGGAACAGATCGTGAGGGCAAACCTCCTGGTGCAAGAAGCCTGTTTTATCTCCGACGAGCTGGAGCGACACACTGAGTACAGAGTCACTCTGCAGATCCCCTCAGACAACCTCAACGCAAACCGCAAGGTACACAAACACACTCATGAGCAAGTATCCTCTCTTCTGTTCATAATCCATAACCTAATCACATCTGTGTGTGTGTGTGTGTGTGTGTGTGTGTGTGTGTAGAGGGATGCTGTGCTCAGTGAACCAGCGATTCAAGTCCGACGACGTTGTCGAGGGAAACAGATCTGGAGCTTGGAGAAGATGGAGAACCGACTGGTGGACATGAGAGAGCTGTACCAGGAGTGGCAGGACTACCACCAAAATCACCAAGACAACCCAGTGAGTTAGCACGGCAACTTTAAGACATGTCAAGTCTTAAGATAATAACCTTTCCTGGTCACAATGACATCACCATCAGTAGCAGGAGTGTATACATTCTTTAAATGACTGTATTGATTGTGACTTGTGATTAAAAGGTGCTAAACCTTGCATTTATTTAAAATACATTCTCTCTTTCTCTTGTCTAGATGATGCGCTCATATTTCCGTCGGGCTGACCCGTTCTTTGACGAGCAGGAGAACCACAGTCTGATCGGCGTGGCCAATGTCTTCCTGTCCTGTCTTTTCTACGATGTCAAGCTGCAGTACGCCATTCCCATCATCAACCAGAAGGGAGAGGTAGGGATACTGAGGAGTTACACAGTATAAAAGTATAAGAAATTAGATGTATCCCCCATCCATTTGTAGTGATCCCTCTGACACCTGTCAAGAGTGACTCATTGATCAACTGAAAGAGATTAAATCAGTGGATCATCACCATCGTAACAGATGGAAAAATGTCAGGGTCAAAGGTCACCTTAAGACCATAATGTTGTTACTACAATGATAATGAATATTGAAAATTCTAGGAAAAGATAAGCGGACAGTAGGATTATTAAATGTTAAATCTTCCATTGTGTCTTTGCGTTCCCTCCTCTCCCTGTGATCAGGTGGCAGGGCGTCTCCATGTGGAGGTGGTGCGGGTTGGAGGCGGCTTAGAGGACAACATAGCTGGAGGAGACGAACCAGAAAACAACCAAGACAACGAGATCCAGGATCGCAAATTTATATGCATGGTAAGACTAATACATCATCAGAGTGTCACTTTCTCCTGTGTCTATTGTGATTAGTCAGAAAGAGTCAGATTTTGCCTTTTTATTTTAATTATAAATATGTTTAAACGACCTTTGGCCTGTGCATCCTCTGCAGATTAAGATCCTGCAGGCCACTGGTCTTCCCCAGTACCTCTCCAACTTCGTCTTCTGTCAGTACTCCTTCTGGGACCAGTCTGAGCCAATCATCGTGGCTCCTGAAGTCGACCCATCATCCTCATCACCCACCTCCAAGGACCCACACTGCATGGTGGTGTTTGACAGCTGCAAGGTGAGTACTGGAGGGGGAGGAGAATCATCTTGTATAGCAACAAACTTAACAGCTTTCATAAGTCATTTGTGGGAAGATTTTTATAACAGGGGTGGGCAAGTGTTCACGTCCAGGTTGTGAATATGACACTGGGCTCTATGGGCACCGTAGGAACTGGCAGTGTCAGTGACTGAGGATTTCATCGAGTACCTCACAGAAGGGGCGGTCGCCATCGAGGTTTATGGCCACAGGCAGGCAGATGCAGGCAGGAACCCCGCCCTGTGGGACCTCAGCATCATCCAGGCCAAGACACGCACACTACGAGACAGGTAGACTCAAACACACACACTCATCTCAGTCTGGCTTACGTGACTAGTTTTCCAGCAACTGATGCAAAACCAGTGTTTTGTTGTTTCGGAGTTGTCTTCATGATGTTGTTTTTTGCAGATGGAGTGAGGTAACACGTCGTCTGGAGCTGTGGATTCAAATCCTGGAGATAAACGAGAACGGAGAGTTTGTCCCAGTGGAGGTGGTTCCTGCTAGAGATATACGGACCGGGGGAATCTTCCAGCTTCGGCAGGTAGGAACAAGCAAACTCCAGCAAACATGCCAACTTCTAAATATTATACAAAAATGTTTAAACTTATGTCCTATCCGCTATACTTCCTCTCCCTGTTCATCTGCAGGGTCAGTCCAGGCGGATCCAGGTGGACGTGCGTTCAGTTCAGGACTCGGGCACCATGCCTCTGATTTCAGAGATAGTGCTTGCGGTGTCAGTGGGCTGCGTTGAGATCAGGAACACTGCAGCAAACCCGGAAGAAGATGAGATGGACAGTTATCAGGTAGATCAGTGGAATATATCTGTCTGTCCATAGTGTCTGTTTACCTAATTTCACTAAACCTTAAATCAATTTTGCTGCTGAATTGAAGCCAAAGATGATTGAGTGACTGCTTTGTTGGACAGGAAAGAGATCTGGAACGTTTGCGGGGGCAGTGGTTAGCCGCTCTCACCAAGAGACAGGAATACCTCGACCAACACCTGCAAAGCCTGGTCAGCAAATCAGGTAACACACAATTGCTCCCTTAATTCCCAGCGATGTAGTCGTCTATAGCGTCTTCAGAGGGGCTTGCTAAATGTTTGAGTATTGTTGTGTGCACAGAGAAGACAGAGGATGACATGGAGAGGGAGGCTCAGCTGCTGGAGTGGCGCTTGACTCTGACAGAGGAGAGAAACGCCGTCATGGTGCCCTCTGCTGGCAGCGGCATTCCTGGAGCGCCTGCTGAATGGTGCGACAAATGGCAGGACGTGTTCCTGTCTCTGATTTATTAATGTTTCCTCATGTTCAAACTACATCACTTCAAGGTACAGACAAATACATGTAATGATGACAAGCTGTTGTGCATGTGTGTTCACAGGGTTCCTCTGCCAGGCATGGAGACTCATACTCCTGTCCTCTTCCTGAACCTCAAACGTACGTCACTTTTTTGGGTGTAAAACCATTTAGTTCTGATCCATACGCCGATAATTATATTACATCAAATTACGATCTATATTAAGAAACACTTTTATTGGATGAGTAATTTTTGCTTGAAGGATTGTTTTTCCACTCTCAGGCTGCTTTACAATGGTTTTCTTCTTGTTGTCACTCCAGCCGATGACCTCAGCTCTCAGGACCAGTTTGAGGTTCCTGAGGCCGGAGGTTTGGATGCGTCTCTGAGTGGAGAAGACGAGGATGACTTCTTTGACCTGCAAATTGTCAAACACTACGATGCCGAGGTGAGCATCAGGGAGGAAATGCTGTGGAAACTTCCCTCTGGAGAGTTAACTTGTGACAGCACTAGAATTCATCCAACATTTTACAGTGGCGTGTAGGCTCAGTAAGTGTGTGTGTGTGTGTGTGTGTGTGTGTGTGTGTGTGTGTGTGTGTGTGTGTGTGTGTGTGTGTGTGTGTGTGTGTGTGTGTGTGTGTGTGTGTGTGTGTGTGTGTGTGTGTGTGTGTGTGTGTGTGTGTGTGTGTGAACTGTTATCTCGTGATGCTGCCACATTCGTCAGACATCAGAGTTTGCAGATCAATGTTATCATGTTCCCTAGTGTCATCAGGTCAAATCTGAAATGTTGCAAAATAGGCGCTTTTTCCTCCCTGGGGGGCCACCTTGTGCCACAGTCTGTCAATTCTCGTCCCATCACATGATAAGACTCCACTTCCCTGCTGCTGCACTGAGCAGACACTTTCTATATATAACTATAGCGTCAGACTATGTATTTATATCTAGTATTTTACAAATCAAAAACTTCTGATCTGCAAAAATCAGCCAAATGAGTTTTGTCTATATAAATGAAATAGAGAGATGGGCTGGTGATAAAATAATGTAATCAGTATTTGTTTGAACGCTCTGTAGCACAGATAATAATGTGGCAACTCTGGTGAGGATGAACCTGCATTAAACAATTTTAAAGGAATTCCTGGAGTCCCTATGTTCAACAGTTTCACTGACAAAATTGTGTGTCGATTCCACAGGTGAAAGCAGAAGCATCATGGGACTCCACCATTCATGAATGTCCCCAGCTCAGTCGTGGTGGAGCGTGGCCCGAGCAGCGGGTATACCTGACCATCAGAGTAATGGTTCAGCTCAGCCATCCTGCCGACATGCAGCTGGTGCTGAGGAAGAGAATCTGTGTCAACGTCAATCCCGGCCGCCAAGGCTTTGCCCACAACTTCCTCAGAAGGATGTCCACCCGCAGCACCATACCAGGCTGTGGGGTCACGTTTGAGGTGGTCTCCAACATCCCCGGGGTGAGGAAATGAAAAGATGTCAGACATTCTGTGTTCAGCACAGTGGATTACTGAACACATGTTTTCAAATGTTCTGTCCCATCAGGATGCCCCTGGATCAGAGGACAGGGAGATGCTGGCCAACCTCGCCGCCAGCGCACACAACAGCCAGTCAGGAGATGAAGAGGCTGCCATCGAGAAATACCTCCGAAGTGTCATGAGTCTGGAGAACATCCTGACTCTGGACAGACTAAGACAGGTAGATGGAGAAACTGATAGAAATGCATATAAACACCCACAAAACAATAGATATGATATTTGTAGAGCTAGAATAAAACTACAAAGTGTCAATGTGTGTGTTTTGTTTTAGGAGGTAGCAGTGAAGGAGCAACTGGCTGGCAGAGGCAGGAGCAACAGACGGAGCATAAGTTCTCCATCTGTCCACAGGGTAAATCACAAAGACATTTTCAGCCATGAACTCCAGAGAATGTCCACAGAATTGGGCTCGGACTTTGTTTGCTTTTCACATATGAACGCAGTGGGAGATTGTCAGCTCAGACTCATTCACAGCGACACAGAATCTACCTGGGGGAGTTTTTGAGAGAGGGGGGTGCTGCAGAGGTCACCTTTTTGTGTTTACAGCACATTATCGCCAAAAGCTCTCTTGACATCTATTTCGGGTCCTCTATGTGTATGGCACCGCTTTTCATCCTGAGATATTAGTTTTCTTCAAGTTTATTTTAGTTGTCCATCTTCCATGTGGTTGAAAAACATCAACAAACCCACTTGCCCATGGGGAATCCTCTGGAGGGTCACCTGCTGTTTTCTCACATTGGCTAATACAGATATTGTCTGGAGTTACTACGAGGGGGCTGCCAGGAGAAACTTATTCAGACATTTGCATTTTCACATGCAGCCCCTCTGGAGAATGTCAGGAGATTATCTGGAGTTCATTGCATGTCTGAAAGCGGCTTATGAGATGATACTAGTATATTGTAATTTGATCTCTGTCCATTCTCAGCTGTCTGGAAGTAGACAAGATTTATCCACAACCTGCCTGCTGGATGATAAGGTAACGTACTTCTTGTAGAATTTATGAACATATGGTTTAAAAAAAATAACAGTACACATATCTGATAGTTATTTCACCTTTTCATGCGTTCGTCCTGTCCTCTCTGCGCCTGTCTCCTCCTCAGGGTCGATGGGAGAGTCAGCAGGACATCTTCATGCCTTCTCAGTTTCACCGCACCCTCCCCCGCCCAGCCTCCTCCCCGTCCACCTACTCCAGCTCCCTCTCTTCATCCACTACTTCCTTCGCTACAACCCCGCCACAGAATCAGGAACCAGAGCAAGGTAAACCTCCTCCCTTTAACCCCCCTCTGTCTCTACTCCCCCATGACTTTCCTGTACTCGTCCATCTTACTCTCTTACTCCTCCTTCTTTCATTCTCCTCTCCTCCTTCTTTTCTTTTCTGGGTTAATTAATTTCTTCTCAATAATCCTTTTATTTTGACGCCCTCTCCTCTTGGTCTTTCAACCCTGTCCCTTCTTCTGTCTGATGTTTCCATATAAAATATATTTTACTACAACATCCCTTGTGTCATTGTTTACATTGTAAGACACTGGGTCTATTCTCTGTTCCCATCATTCACAGCAAATGTGATGTGTAATATCTCTCCTCCTACTTCCCTCTTTTAGTTTCATGCTGTGAATGCCTTTTCCTCTCTGCTCATATTCATGACTTGAGATTAGAGCCTCTGATCATCTGTATCTCCGTCGACTGATTCATAGTGATTTGTTTTCCATGTCAGTCACAATCCCTGTTACTGTGACACATGTTTGAGATTAATTCTGTTTTCAAAATGAACAGAGTTAATCGATTTTTGATTCATTTCTGTTTCCGGTTAATAGACTGCTCCTAGAATGTTTCTCATTGTAATTGCTCAAACAACCATCCCCGCCTGCGCCGGCGGATGTTTTCTCTCGTCAGTCCTTCACTGTGTTTGGGGGTTTTGGCCATTTCCTGAACTCGCTTTTCAACTTCCTGTCTTAATCTTTCACACGTCCTCTACCTCCCGTACCTCCTCCTGTTTCCTTGCCTCCTTCCTCTCTTCTACATCCTCTTCCTCCTCTCTCGTATCCCCACCTCCCTCCCCCAGGTCGCTTAGGACTTGCTGCCTCTTATCTTTCAGTGAAGGCGCTGGTTCCTCAGATGCCGAAACTGCTAAAGTCCCTGTTTCCTGCCCGAGATGAAAAGAAGGAGCTGAGACCGTCGCCAAACAGCCAGCAGGTCAGCAGAGACCGGGTCGTAGAGCCCAGTGGCACAAACCTTCTCTATTGCCTCAACAGTTACAGTCAAGATGTCCTTGAGCAAGGCACTTGGATTTAATTTTCAGTTCAATCCAGTTTGCACTCCACGATTTTAATAGTAATCAGATCGCTGCACAGTTCACAACTTGTCTTGTTAGTCTTGCAGTCGTTGTGAGGTCACACTACACGACTGACTGACGACAGGGAGTCACACCCTACATCAAACTTTGTTTAATCACTACATAACGTGCAAGAAGAGACATGGTGAGTCTGACTGGTCCTCCTGCTGATACCTAATGTGTCATACTGCCACAGAATGACACATCAAGCTGGAGGAGGTGAAACTCGTCAGTAATCATTTTACCGTCCGAACTTGTCCTAGCCCAAGATAGGTATTTTGTTTTGTCTGAATCTGAACCGAGTAGTTCAATAGTAATTAAGATAATAATTTACTCACACACATGGATATTGTTACAAGCCAAATTGGAGAAAAAAAATTGTACAACGATTTAGTGGAACTTTGAGTGGAGCTTTATTTGATTGTGTTAAAATGTGCGTGGTAGGATCAAGGTGGCGCTAGTGGAGGAATGGATGTAAAACTGTTAAAAACTATAAATAGTAAAACATTATACTAGACTGTTACGACCAGTACATTTCCACTATAGTGAACATATGTGCATGCATACATGTACCCTCATTTCCTTGTCCTGACCTTGGTTGTTGTAACCCAGCAGCATGTGCCTCGCATTGTTACATCACCCGGAGGGGACGACAACAGAGTCAAGACCGAGACGGTGAGATTGTGCCCTGTCCTCCCTCCCCTTCCATGTTGACTCCTGTTTGTTTTATCACTTCTGTTGGTTAATCAGTAACTTCTAATTGAATTCAGAATTTTTACTTAACCAATAAATTTAGTTTAACGTCTACTCACAACTATGGCGATAGGGGAAGGGGGGTGAAGTGTGACACTTCTGGAGTCTCAGGGGCAAACTTTGTTTGAGCAGAATCCAATATAGTTGAAGTCAATGGTGAGTCCTCCTTCAGACGTAATACAACAACAGCAAAACCATAAAATGCCTCCATAGTGCTTGTGGGGTGTCATCCAAGTGTCCGATAGCCCGGACATTTAATTTTGACTTGAAACGAGGTCGTTCACATCAAGTTTTAAGCCTTCAGGAACCATCTTTTGGTTTAAAACACGATGTAAAAGACCTCGTTTCGAGTCAAATATAAATGTCGGGGCTTGCAGATACTTTGATGACACCACACGAGCAGTATGGAGGCATGTTACGTCTGAAGATAGGTCACTAATCAGCTACACTGTTTACCCTGAAACTCCAAAAGTGTTTTGTGGACTCAAGCACTTCACCCACCCCCTCCCCATTTGGCATAGGGGTGAGTAGATGATGAGTGAATATTCATTTCTGGGTGAACTATCCCTTTGAGTCAAGTTTATTTTAGTAAAACTCTTACATGCTCATATTCACATTGAAGCATTATTGGTCCCTTGTGTTCCATCTGTCCATACTGACCTCAGAGAAGTTTAATAGGGGAGTATCAAGAGAGAGAGCCAGAAGCATCAGAGACATTCTAACTCTTAGTCCCTATTATGGAAAAAAAAAACAATCGTATTTTCCTTTTCTATCGTACTATAAAAACACAGCGACTCTGGAGGAAACGCCCTAGATCTGACTAACTCAGACTGCAAACCTCTCATAGGATCTTTGCTTGAACAGTGTTATTACAAAGAATGAGGATTTAATTAAACTGAAACCACTTTACCAAGGAACTCTTTGCGGCCAGTACGGAGAGGATGAACAATAACAGTGATAAGTGGCAGTGCAGGTGGACATGTCAGTATTGTAATAAGACACAACATGTGAATCTTTCCTGTAATTCTAAATTACTGCTATCAACTTCATTTATTCTTCTGGTTCCACCTTGGTTCTTGATCAGGTCCAGACGTAAAAGGACAAATGAGGGAAATGAATACAAATAATACAACCACATAACAGACCATGCAATTGTTACCTTCCTTCCTTTTGGCTCAAAAAATGATTATAGCATATCTAGGGAAGTTGATTATTAGTGCTGATTTATTTTTTTATTTTTTTGCCTTGTCTGCATGTTCTCCTCTCTCCCTCCGTTCCTGCGGCAACTGTGGGTTTCCTGTAGACCGTTATTCTGCAGCCCCCAACCAAAGACAACCGGGCAGAGTTCCCAGAAGTCCCTCCTCTTCCTGTGCATGACCCGCATGACATCACCCCCCTCAGCCAGTCGTCAAGCGGCTACTTCTCCACTAGCGTTTCTACGGTTACCCTGTCTGATGTCCTCCAACCTTCCTCCTCGTCTTCCTCCCTCCTGGCGGCTGAGACCGTGTTACCCTCAAATCCCCAGCAGCAGCAGCAGCAGGGGGCTGACGGGAGCGATGTTGTGACCTCTCCTTCTCAGTGTGCCGCCAAGATGGCCGCCATCGCGCCACCCTCTTCAAACAGCTCAGCCAATCACAACAACGTCAAGGCGGAAAACTCCTTCTCCAAACAGAAGTTGGTAAATTCAGGAGGAGGAGGGGAAGGCTTCGAGCGGCTGGAAATCTTAATGGACGATGAAGAGCGTAGCCGTGTGGACATTCTGCCTGATTGGCTGACGGACGGGTCGTATGTCACAGTCGGAGGCAATAAGGCGGGGACAGTGCGCTACATGGGAGTGACGCAGTTTGCGGAGGGCGTTTGGGTGGGGGTGGAGCTGGATACGCCTGTAGGTAAGTACACGATTAAAGGTTTAACCAAATTACACACACAAACTAGAATGGCACTCAGAGAGGTCATTAATCCAACGAGGGCCAACAGTCTCCTTATTAAACCACATTTATATTCACTAGATCCACACTTTTATTTGGATTTATATTTACAAACTTTATTATTTACATTGGGAGCGAGTCCTCTCTACGGAAGCCGCCATGTTTTTTACAGTAGCCCAAACTGGATAAACCAAACACATTATAAGTTTTTAGGACAACTAAGGTCTCTTATGTTTGATAGGGGAGGGTGAGGTGGGGGTATTCAGCTGCAATATGAAACTTCACCACTAGATGTCACTAAATTCTACACACTGAACCTTTAAAACAAACGAACATGGTGGTATAAATGATGATGATTATGATGTTGTGGTTATGTTCCTCCAGGTAAGAATGACGGATCAGTCGGAGGTCACCGGTACTTCCACTGTAAACCGGGTTACGGGGTGCTGGTTCGCCCAGACCGTCTGTCCTGTCGTGACCGGACCAGTCGGCAGACGGGAGATTTTGCTCCTGCCGTCCATGTCCCCATTATGCGAGGAGAAGCCAATGTTGCACGGAGGGGGGAGAACCGCAAGTCCTGGAGCAGTTGAAACACAGAAGCAAGGAGCTTGATGGGAGAAATGAACTCCTTACAACCCTGCCCCACCTTCTCCTCCTGCTCCGGCTATCAGCTATGCAACAGGCTTACGCATCAGAACTAACTTACTGCCAATGCTCCTATTGAAGGAAACAACACTCACATCCATTCACTGTTAATGGGTGGAAAGAGACAATTCAGAGTGAGTTGATGAAAGACTATGCAGTGTAAGCAGAAGTCTATGAAAGGACATCTTGGAACGTAAATTTAAATGAATGGCGGTCAGTGGGACGACTGCTGAGAGTGAATGGAAGCAGATCTTCTCATGTTTGGAGCGTCAGCCCTGTTGGAGGGAGTGGCCTCGACGCTGCAGACGCTCTGCTCTGTTTTCTCTGCTGATATACACGGATGCAAACTACTCACATTTAACTATGTTTTAAATCTGGGGCAGGTAAAAAAACAAACAAATGCTGTCAACGATCACAGTGGCAGCTGACTTCTGCTGCGTTTCCAGCCTGTGATGTGTTTGCATCCCTGGATATGAAGTGTAGACCTAATGTCCCAGAATACCCTGCTCCGGCTGCCACTTCCTTGAACCCTCTGGGTCCAGTTTGCAGACTGACTGACACTTTGACTCCTTTTCTTTTCTCGAAGATGAGACTCTCCCAAAATGTGCCTTCACCACGGCTTGTTTTGCAATTTTTATTTCTGTGTATTTAATTTCTGTTGGCTGTGTTTGTGTCGAGGAGAAAGCCTTGTGCTACGTGTGAGGTGATCTCAGGGACTGTAGTGGGGAAAGGTTGAGGATGGGCGGGCGTGTGTGTGTGTTTATGTGTGTATTTGTAAATGTTGTACAGTGTTGACATGTATGCACAAGATCATGTTGTTGTAGTCGTGTTGAAGATGAGATGTGTAGAGCAGGAAAAGTGCATCCTTGTTGGACAGAGCCACTATGGGAGAGAGTTAGTTTTCTACTGGGAGGTTTTAAAAGTCGATTTTGCACTTGAGATGTTGGATAAGAAGCTTCTGTACGTGAGGCGGCGAAATGGAGGGGTAGGGGACATGATATCAGACAGAGGCTGGTGGAATGTGGAGACAAGCCTATCTGGGCTCTCTGGATGTCTGGATTTGACTGGGAGTTTTGTGGTTGTCCTCTGAAACCAGGAGGTCTATAGAGTAGTACTGTGGGGGTGCACTGGTGGAAATAGGCACGTGTGCACATTGAGGAAAAGAAAGTAAGTTATCCTGCAAGGAGCATCAGGCTTGAGAAGAGGAAGGATTTGCTTCTATGCATTTTAATGTGCTTTTATTGTTTCAAAAAAGAAATTTTAAGTTTTATATTTTATTTCTATATGACACACAAATGGGAGATGAGCTGAGATGTACGTTTTGGGAAAGTTTTTAAAACACCGAGGACTGATGGAACCTTCCTGACACATCGGCCGGAGGAAATGAAGATGATGGGACGAACTTTGGGATTTTTTAATTTTTAAAATTAATGTTTTTATTGAAAATCCTCGAGGGACTTTTAACGTTTAATACTGACCTCATTCCTGTGTAATAATTTATAGGAAAGCATTGGCAGTGCACCACAGCTGTTGGATGCTTAGCATTGGTCATAAATCTATGAGGAATGTTGACAGAATACACATGCGCTTGAAACACATTTCCATAAGTTAAAGGGCCAATCCAAAAAGTTTTCCAGATGAAGCTCAGTTTATTCCTCCTTAGCGTCTATAAACAGTCGTTCTCTGTCTCGCCTGGTGTGGCTCTGGAGGAGCTTTCTGTCCGGTCTGAGAAAATAACCCTGTGATGTCATCAGGGTTACGCCATGAAGACTACAAGGAAAGAGCAGGAAGTGCAGAGTTTGATGGACGTGTGTTCATCATGTGGGAGGGGTCTAATGAAAGAGTCACGCAAGCCGTTTCAGAAATGACCTGCGGGTAAAAGCCGGACGATTGGCTACGGAGTTGACCCACAGTTTGTCTTTCACTCAGGCACAACACAGCTTGAGGTTCTCTACACAGACACTTTCACTACAGCATCAAATCCTCTGCATTATTCAGGCGAGAGGTGGAGCAGCTGGGTGCAGCAGGAAGTGACCTATAATCTCCGCTGCATAGATCACGTGATCATATTTTACTAAAAACATCACAAACTCTCTGGTATCACTCGCAGTGGTTAGAGGATGCGCACCTCCTTTACTCTTTAAAGAATTACGTACTAGCTGGTTGGACAGTTTTTTTCTGGCAAAACTCATTGGAAATTAATGTTCAGAACCAGAGCTGTTGTAAAAGTGGGCGGGCACTGTGGCGCTCTGTGGTCAGTGGGAAGTGACCGAGTCCTCCTCAGCCTCTCAGAGGGATCGTGCTGATTGGCTGAATCTGCCAGGTTCAGTTCATATCCTTATGACGACGAACCTTAATGAGTCAGTGGACATGTTTGTGGACGTGGTCCTTCATGTCCACTGACTCACGCGTAGTCGTCGTTGGCTGTTTCTATGGTAACAGTCAATTGCATACAAAAGAATCTGATCGATTTCAGATGGAGATGATATAGCAACTTGTATAAATACATTATATGGAATACTATAAGTGCATGTAAAGGCACCGGGTATTTCCAAACACGATCGTCTTTATTGATAACATGTGTTTGTTTTTCCTCATTCCTGTATATCATGTGTTTCTTAATTCAAGAAGCGAGATCTTACTATTTATATTTAAATGCTCGTACACATGCCTTTATCGCATGAAAATTGATAAAGCCTTTTATTTGAATAAATCTTGCACAAATGGTTCCATGAAAATTGCTGCTATTAGCATTGTAAATTTACCTGTAAATGGATCAATTGATTTATCTCTCACTCTCAGTGTATCTTTCTGTTTACGAGATTGGACTTCTATATTTGTCTTTTCTTTTTCAATCCTGATGGAGAAACTAATGTCAGCGCTTTGGGTTCAGTGACCAATATATTTTTCATGCAGAGGTAACCTTTGGAAAACGAGGCACTTTGTACAGTGAGCCTTGAAGAAGTGACGGCTAGAATAATAAAATCCGCTCTGCATTGATTTTAAAGGAGGAATGAAACTCAGAGGTGTGTTAAAGCTGAAGTGTGAGACGAGGACACGGTGTGTCGCCATCTTCTAGTTATTGCCTGTGTATTTATTACCGGCCTTAAAGCCCCAGGACCCTGGAGTTCTCTGATTGGTTGGTTACTGTAGGTCTGGTATGTTATTGGTTGGCAGGTTTGTGAGGTGCTATGTAGTTTGGACTTGTTGGTTTAGTTTTTGTTAAATTGTGGATCATAATAGTTACGTGGTAAATGAAGAGTGGGAGGAAAGTTTTTGTGTGTGTGTGTGTGTGCGTGTGTTTGGGGGGGGGGGTGCTACAGGCTTTGATCCAGTTGTGTCAGCGAGTTCTTACCGAGATGGGAAGCGACCAATGGCTGCGTCTTTCCTCACGATACTTGTAGCTGTGGGTGAGAGACGCTCGCCCCCCCCGTCTCTGTGGCCGGTCGTCTTTCCCGTCCTGGTCTCAGCCTGCACACCTGGGTTCGGGGGTTAGAGATCACTTCAGGCTTCTGGCTTCTTTATGTTATTGTGCCTCTGAAACCACGAGACCATGTATCTTCCACACACTGTTTTTCATATCAGTGCTTCAGTTCATTTGCACAAACGTCTCCAGAGGGAATCAAATAATTCATCTCTGGAACAAGTAGGAAGAAAATATAACCAGATTTGTATCACTCAGATGTTTTTTATTTTTCAGCTTTCATGTCAACATTGAGGTTTTTCGGAGCAATATTCCTTCACCCACTGTTCTACTGCCAGTCATGTAAAAAGAGGGAAATCAATAATATTGCAACACAGTATTTTAAACCAGAGCTCAGCTCAAATGTAGTGGTCAGATAACTTCCCGCATAGCTCTACTTGTCTCAATGCAGGTGCAGCATCATGCATCATCAGGTGACGTGTGACACTGACATCAGATAGAAACACATGATCCACTTCAGTGATGGTGTCCAACTGTAGATTAGAGTAAAGCCTTCAGTATTATTCATGTGACTCTCTCCACCATCAGAGCCACATTTAGTCATTTTACTTATGTGTCCAAGAACTTTCACAGCGTTTTCTGATCTGAGTTTTTAGCCCCTCACAATGTTTCGCTTTTTTTTATTTGACTGTTTTATTCTTGTTTCTTTCTTTTATCGTAAGTGCTCCTGTTTTGCTCAGATTTCGGTTCCATATCTTTTGTTGCATTTGGCCTCGTGCTGCTGCAGCATCGGGACCTCTGGTTCGGAGCAGCGTGTCTCCTCTCTGCCTTAACGTGGCCTTTAAACTGGAGCCAGACCGGTTTTAGCAGGAATAATCCCAACTGCAGAACCCTCAGTGTCCTGTAAGGATTCAGCGTGAGCGTTCCAAACCCATATTAACCCACTTTCCCCACTTTGGTTTGACTATGAAACAATAAAGACGTCAAAAACCTACAATTTAAAAAACCTGGAGTCATTTGGTCATAAGAGGGAAGGCCAGTATGTCGCCCCCTGGTGGCTACTGTCAAACTTTAAATATTGCATCCCTACACTGCCCCCCCCAGCAGCGTGCCTCACAGCGTCTGCCTGCACGGGATCACATCAAACCTATATTCAATCTTCCGTTCCTGCCTCCGTAGCGAGTTTCCACCTTGTGACTACCTCTGTCCCTCGTCGCGCTCTGCCAACTTCCTCCCTGAGGCCTTTTAGCTGATAAAGAGCTGGACCTGCTTCACTTCTCCACTGTCTGCGTCCAGCTCTCTTCCACGCATTAGCAATACCCGGCTGCGAGGTGACACGGCACAACCTTTTTACAGCTTTATTTATTTTCCATTGAGAGCTGCGGCTGCTCCTCGTGTTGCATTTTAAAGACAGTCGTTAACAATATTCCTCCCAGGTACCTGCAGCCATAATAAACTGAGCTGTGTAATAATAGAAGCTGAAGTGGAGGGTTTGGTGCTTTTAAAGTCAGGGAGACATTCCTGCAAAAAAAAAGAAGCCCTTCCTGTGTCCTGTCACACATTTACATCATCAAAATGGTTTTAATGTGGCCTCGGCCTCGTCTACATTATCAATATATCTCCATCATCCCGACTAATCGATATCTCTCATCGCTACTGTTGATTCTGTGGAGCAGGTTTGTGTTGATGTGTCGTTTGTGCGTGCGAGTGCACCATCAGAGTGGTAGTTCAGTGTATGTGTGTGTATAAATATGCGCATATTAAGACTTATAAAAACAACCATCTGAGCACAAGTTTGGGTTTGTTGATTAATTTAATGGTTTTATGTAATTCTATGCTGCAATCCAAAGAATAATCCTGTGTCATAATACATTTATCATTTTCTATCATCTGAACAGTAATCTGGTAAGAAAGAAATAAACAAAAGGAAGATTAACAAGAGCATTTGTTTTTTTATTTGTACCAAGAGAAGAAATGTTTAAAGACGTGCTGAGCTGAGGGAGACTGAAGCAGACTTGCTCTGTTATGACTTCAATTCACCTGAAGGTAGGTGGTGAATAAAAGCAGCTGTAAGTCGATGGATGTCAGAGGAGATGTATCACATATAAAAACATTTCGAGTCGTTGCCCATCTGAAAGATTTTTTGTGTGCGCTGATCGTAAATCTTCTTTCTTTTAACACAATGTTCACGTCACATGGGATCATCAGCGGATGAAGGTCTCGGTTGTCATGGAGACAGATCGGCATGCAGTCACAGTAGCTAATTTCTCAAATTGTCGTCTTGTGAACTTCACCCTCTGATGAAGACTGATACTGATGAAGGCTCAGAAAAACCTGGTGAGTGGAGCTTGAGTTGGGATTTTTTCCTCCAGTTTCACTCTGAGGGTTTGTTCTTTAAACAAGATAAAACCACCTTAGTGGGAGAAGTGTCACTGCTCATTTAAGTTGCTGTTAGTAATATGGAGGATTTGCTTCAATTTAATTCAGACAAATTTTTATAGGTCAAAAATGTCTTGCGTCGGAATCAGCTTCTTTGAGCAGACGTCCCTGGAATAAACCTATTCAGCATTTCAACAATGTTTGTGTCACATGATTAAAACCAACCTGAACATATTTAAGACCTAGTACATCATATTCATAAGGTCTAAAATTCATATAATTCAGACCCAGCTGAAACCCTGGCAAATATTACAATCTTGAGGGACGTTTAAAATATTCTCATGAAAAAGTTTTCAAAATAAACTTGACAGTTTTAAGAAAACCAAAAGACCTGATATAAACTTTTCAGGGCCTTAAAATGCACCATGGTTTTATGGTCAGATGGACATTTACACGAAGCAGCTGAAAGTGAAACCTCGAAACCATTTATGAAAAGAAGCTCTGGCTTCTTAAAGCTGCACTTCCTGGTTTTCAATGATTTCAACTTTGTCTTACTGTTTTACATGAAGTGAAAGGAGCTTTAAACGAACGACTTTGCACAGCTCCAGCTGATCCTTTACATATTCTACGAGACGTGCTGGAACAGACTTCATTTCCATGAGCAGCTGATGTATGTGAACAGGACAAAC
Organism: Pleuronectes platessa; assembly: GCF_947347685.1. NCBI lineage: Eukaryota > Metazoa > Chordata > Actinopteri > Pleuronectiformes > Pleuronectidae > Pleuronectes > Pleuronectes platessa. The sequence continues at coordinate 7,885,879 of NC_070626.1, read as the reverse complement.
CAAGACACACTGTGTGGACTGATCAGTTTTTATTCCCTTGTAAATATAATATCAAAAAAACACACCTTAAAAATAACAAATAAGGTTTATCCAACAGATGAAAAAGTAACAAAAGGCATATGTAGATCTTCTACATAGCGATTACAGAACAGTCTACCGTCCAAAAAAGGCACTAAATCTTGAAATAGAAGAGAACGAGAGGGGATTCTAAAGAACAAACAAACAGCTTCAAAATGCTACAACAAACATCCTGCTGAGGGTTCCATACTTTTCTTCTAACACAGAATTATTCAAGAGTTTATTTCCAAGAATGAAATAGCAGATAAAATGTGTTAGTCGCATTTCCAGTCATTGGTTGAATAAGCGAACATAAAGGGGTAACATCCACGTTTTATAGCTGGATGCTTTCACAATAACTGTCTTTTTCCCAGTAAAATTAAAGTTCAGGCAGCAGATTTCAGATCAGATGGAGCCTCTACAGCCCAGTCTGCCTTACTGGGAGCCAGTGAGGACATCTCAGATCCAGTACATATTTACTCTGCTGTGTTTATTGAGAAATAGACAACAATGGGTAATTATGAATGTGATCGGGAAACAGTGAATGCCTGGACACACGTACACATGTTCCAGGCCCTGATCTGATTCAGCAGTGAAGGATGCTCGCCGTTTAAAAACAAAACAGAAAGGCAACAGAGGAATGAAGGCTGAAGATAGAACTGCATTTAAACCAGAGAAGAAGAAAACGCGCTGTCGTCAGAGACAACGCACTGCGGACTGGAGCATGACTGGAAGAGCAAAATGCTTAGAGTTTTAAAGGGAAATATAATATGATATAACTTTTTTATTATATGAAAAGACATTTTCAATTTTATAGATTGAGATTTTTTTTTATGTTGAAATGTACATTAACGCAGGTGGATTAAACCCACCTACAGAACATGTGCAACAAAACAAGGCAGGAAGAAATCTGAAAGCAACAACTTTCAACAGCAACAAAAAAAGACGGCAGCTTGTCTCAGGTTTTCATTTACAGTTTCATTTAGTTTATGGTTTCTCATTATGCATGCGTGTCAAATCTTTTGTTTTAAATTTTTGCTTTCAGATTTCTTGGCTCTATAATGACACAAAAACAAGGATACAGACAATCTTTCAATTTCCTGCATCAGAATTCTAAAGTACAACTTCACGATAAGACCATGAAGGCAGCAAATTAAAGCATTTCAAATGCTGAAATAATCTCAGAACAGCACTTTGTCTCAAATGAATCCACAGATTCACTTCAGAAAGGCTTCTGCTTGGCAGACTCAAAAGAAGAAAAAAAAACATTTCCAACCCTGGGAGGGGTTGGTTTGATATTTTTGGTGTAAATAATCATATATTGATGACACAGCTACATAAGTGATGCCTCAGAGTCTAACTGCTTAAAGCAAAGACACCAGGACAGCTCTGCTGCCGCACAACTAAGAGACATTCCACCACTAAGTTTAACACTTTCTCAGACGCTCAGTCTGAGGCCAACACTGACGACGTGTTGGGACTCCACCAGGATGAGGAGCAAAATAAACTATTATACATTTATTCCATGGACTCTGAGCTGATGAACAAATATATGTTTTTTTTCTGGAGTGGAACTTCCCTTTACTTTCCAAATGAATATTTATTGGCTCGAGTTTGAGGGAATTTCCCTTTAAAAAGGACACTGAAGTTTGTTATTAGCCAGCGTGCGCTGTCTTTACAGCTTCTTTAATCCGCAGCGGCCCGGGCGGTGATTCACATTACAGCAGCTGCGGAGGAGGTGTAGCTTATACTGTAGCTTAGGGGGGTAGTTTGATTGTTAGTGAGGTATATGTGTCGAGTGTTTAACTCTGAACTAGTAGCTGAGCCTGTAAAGCACCTGGTGATCAACAACGATGAAGCCACTTCACTGTTCATATGTAGCTTAGCTTAGCATTAGTCATGTGTTTACAGCCGCTGTAGGAGACCTCCGACCTGCACTGATCCTGTACACTGTAAAAAATAAGGCACTTTAACTTAAAATCATCCAGTACATCTCATGTGCTGAATAACTAATGTCACGTCAGGGACATGGCTCCATGGAGCTGGATCACAGCTGACGTACTAAAGATAGACCGCTCCTTCTACCAGCTGTCACACAATGAAACAGAAGAGCTGACTACACTAATAACAACACAATTATCAAAGATCAGCTGCTGAAGTTGACTGATAATCAGCATCATTAAAATCTTTTAATTAATTTAATCAATTTTCCCATTGACAGGAGTTTTTTTTCTGTTGTTTTCCCCCAATGAGTCATTGTTGAAGTTAGGAGGGCACCAACAACTGAGGCGCTCTCTCACTTGCTGTGTGGCCAAATTAGCGAGTTCACCAAAGTGTCTCCGTCACTACCGATTGGAGTCAGAACCGATTAAACTGCAGAGTAATTTGACCAGGGAGTGAATGCTGATTGTATCCATTCACACTGCAGAAACCAGATGTTAGTGGATTATATGGGAGATTGTATGATTATAGAAATAATATGAATGCTTGCTGGGGGACACAGGGGGGCAGTGGTTAGCACTGTGACATCAAAGGCAAACACATCTGCAATCTTACCCAAACAAAAGTGTTTTGGATGAGATGAATATCGTGGGACAAACAAGTGGGATGAATAATGATGAGATAACAATGTCTCCTGCTAGTTATTTAGTATTCTCTCATCCAACCAGTAGTTAGACTCAGGTCTAAAGGGCTTAACCCTAAATAAGGACCCATGAGGATTTTGTTGTAAAGCAGAGAACAGATGGGACTTCTACAGCGGCTGTACTGGGGATAAATATTTCTAGATGTGACTCGTATGATCAAACATTTATATTTCAGATAAAGACGACTTCTCGTTGTGGTCGTCTGTAAAGAATCTAACTCTTAGCTTTCTGAGGAACAACCTCAGTTTCCCTAATCTTTTTTTTCCTTCTGGCTCTGTGTTCCGTCACTGACACGGACCATGAAGTGTTGGACGAGCAGCGACTCTTAAGCACCATGACATTTATCCAATAAAGTGTCATTTGAAATGAAAACTGAGTTGAAACGTGAACATGTGTGTTTAGAACACATGGCATATCGGGCACGAACACAGATATACCTACAGAGGAACACGATGCAGTTAGCTTTGCTATAATGTGACACATCTGATGCATCATTGATTAGCATATCTCTAATACATAGTTCCATCCAGGACTATCATACACTCAGGAAATACAGAAACTTTCAACTTAATACTTTGGCTAATGCTTCACTCACCTTCTGCCAACAACAAAGAGTCATATTGATAGTTTCTCTCCTTAGAAGCTAATATGTTTATATATTGTAAATAGAAATGGATCGGGGCACACATACACATACCCTCACAGTTTATATCATATATAGACTGTATATACGTATGTGTGTACGTATGCGTACATACGCCTCTTTTATATTCACGTATTCACTTTACACTTGAATCTGTAATATCTAAACAGTTTGATTAAACTGTTGAACCCTCCCAGCTGATTCTATTGATTATAGATGATCTCACAGTGATCATTCATTCTGCCTGAGCATCCGACACGGAACAGGGCACAAATGAATAGAAAACACTTGATCGTCTGGACACTCACATTTCTAGTTTTTACACAAATCTGTATTTGGCGACATGTGACATTTGTGTTGAGTCACTTTTTCTTTCGTAATCATTTGATATTGATATGGAAGCAAAGATGCGATAACAATTTGAATCACTTCCGCCAGAGGAGGTTATGTTTCCACCCCAGGCATTGGTTTGTTTGTTTGTTTGTTTGTTTGTAAAGAGGATTACACAAAAACACCTGAACGGATTACTACACAACTTGGTGGAAGGATGTGTTATGGGTTGGGGAAAAAGCAACTACTAACTTTGTTAGGATCAGGATCTTTTTTTCCCTACTTTCTTTGAAATTGTAGGATTTTTTTTCACCAATTTTAGCAATTTCTACTGGACAAGTCATGGATCTTAATGAGGAAAATCAGGCATCAGGAGTGTGTGCAATGAGGTATGCACTCTACTGAGGGTCATTCAGCTTTACCGCCTGAAGTAAGGTGCTGCTCATGGGGCTTGAATTTCTTTTTTTTAATTTCAGTAGCTCATTTTGAGTTGTGAAATTTAGTAGAAAATATTATTTTCTACAATGTAAATTGGAGAAACCTGAAAAGAATTCTTAAAATTCTAAAAAAGATCACTCATTATTTCATAAAATGAAAAATTCCAGTTGCCCATTTTCACTTCCACACTTGCTGTGAACAAATAAAAAAAGCCTTTACTAATTCATGGCAAAGATTTAAAAAACTTTTAGCAATCTGGTCGACAAGCTACTGTGCAGCAATATGTAGGGTTATTTCTATCTTTGTCATGCATTAGCCACACTAATAAAGGCTTGTTCATTTTCCATAGAGTCCTTAGGGTTATTTTCTTTCGTTGTATCTAAATCAATCACTTTAGCACCAAAAAGCACCTTTTGATTTTTTTACACATATTTCAAAACAGAAACTCAAATTCAAGCAGCCAAGACAAAGCAATGAGGTTGTGTTACATGTTGTTTGTCGTTCAAGGAAGAGCAGCTCAGACAAGTGACTGAAAACCTGGACAGCTCGAGATATATCGGAGTTTGTGACCATACATTGGAAAAAAATGTGTTCAAATTAAAATGATTGTACCCATTCTTTGCTTCCATATGTTGAGCTTATTTCATCAGGGTGGGGGGACAGAGGAACTGGTCATTTTAGTCATCTTAAGCTGTAACGTGACCTTGACTTAAAAAAAAACTAAGCTTATTCTGCTGTTCTTCTCACTGGAAGGAATCAACAGCGAATGTGAAATGTAATCAACTGTGATGACATGATTTACATAACTCGGATTTTTAAAACAAGCAGTTAAAATGAACTTAACTGTCAAATTCATGTATTTCGTTTTTTGAGGCTGTTCAGTTGTGTTGTGATCACAGTGCAAGACCCTGAAATCTTTTGAATCCCGTGATGAATACAGTGTCTGTAAAAATGCAGATTATCAAGGAAATCTGCCTAAAACATCAAGTCCTGTTACTAAGTCAGTGTCTTCTATGGAGGATTAAAAATGCCTAAATAACAAATAATAATGTGCAAAACAACACACGTTACTTTTGATGATACTCTGAATTTTCTGTCTCATAATTGAGTGATTTGTCATTTATTTCTCTTTCATTATTTGATTTTCTTGTTATGAAGGCATTTGAAATATTCCACAGTCATCTGACGAGGACTTTGACAAATAGAAGTTAATCGTTATTATTATTGTCATTGTTATAATACACTAGTAATGCCTATACGAGCATAGCAGAGCAGGTTGATGGTTGGAGGTAGGGTTGGGAGGTATCTCAGGGTTGGCGTTTACACGACTTTTGGTCATTTTTTTCCACTTATTACATTCCTATAAAATCCGCTTGCATATTAACACACCTGTTTTCTGACAACTCCAGTATCAACCACCCTCTTCAGTCATCCTCAAGCATTTCCGTCTTGATATCATTCTCCACGCTGCAGCCCGCCCCTTCCCCCCGATTGGCAGCCTTCTCCAACCCGATGGGGTCCTGGGGCTCGGACAGCACGCTGTGGATGGTGGGTTCGTCCTGGAGAGAAGGGGACGGCGGAGACCAGGACACGCCTGTCAATCTGGATCCTTCTGCCTGAGGACCCGTCCCTGTCACTAGGGAGCGGCCAATCAGAGAGGTGCCCCTCTGTACAGACAAGCTTCCTCTACTCAGAGCGGAGAACCAGCTGGGGAGCAGTGTGGGAACCTGAGCAGGGAGAAGATGAGAGAATGACTTTTGGCTCAATCTATGTTTGTTTTTTAATTTGAATCCACACTTTTTCCTGTAGATAAACCCTCCTCTCTAAGGCTACATCTGTACAACTAAGTTTTCGTTTGAAAATTAAAACGATCTCTGTCCACACAAGCATTTTGGCTAAATATCAAGTTTAATTCCCGTCCATACTAACATGGCTGAAAATGCATATCACATGACCTCTCACGTACACTCGGTATGCACATGCCAGTGTAAACAGGAAGACGTGCATGTGCTATATACCTACCTACGCATGTAAGCAGCTCTATCATTGTAAAATGCAGAATTTTACAGCACAACATCTGTTTGTCAAAAAAAAACAGGGTCAGCAACAATTTGTATTGATTTTCCATGTTGTGTTCTCTACTGATAGATGAGGAGAAGGCTGGTGGTTTTCACTCAGAAGGGGGTCACATGTGATAGGAGCCTGATGAATTAGCTCAACCAACGTTGTGACCGCCGTTTCCAAGCATCTGCGTTTCTGCCTGTCCAGACTGGTGAACAGCCCTGTGGGTTCCAAACTAAAACGAGCGTTTCCAAACTTCTCCTTGTTAGTGGCTCTAAAACTCTGGAGTATTATGAACAGCAGCAGAGTTGATGCGTTTTAAAACAAAAACGTGGTAGTAGGAAGTGGCCAGAGACGAAAACTCAGTTTGCATTGTGGAAGACAGTGGTTGTAGTCGGGCTGTACCTGGGTTGGAGATGAGAGGTCGGCTCTGCTGAACCCAAACTGCCTGGCCGAAGCTCTCTTGTCAAATAAAGAAACCTCACATCCCTGTAACAGAGCAGCAAGCAGGCTATACAATGACCACATCCTCATACTGGCAGATAAACAGTATCACAATGCTGTGACTTTATAACTACATATCCATAATGGTAGTGATGTCAATGAATGCTTTATGTTTTTACTGCAAACCATACCGAGTCTCTGGAAAGATCAGGGGGAAATTACTTAATGTATTCAAAACAGACAAACATTGTAAATATAAAAAAAACAAAAGTAGATTTTATAAAGGTGCATGTACTGTTGAGAATGGCTTAGGTGGTGTTATGATCCATGTTTAACCATTAACTTGATACATTTTATAACATTGGTAAAAAATTAAAATTACACATCTAAGCTGTTGGGTGTAAATGAATCTACGTGTACTTCACCTGGTCAGGGAAGTCATTGCCATCCACCTCGTCGCTGTTGGACTGACCTCCAGGACTCTGAACCTCGATGCCGTGACTCTCCAAGATGGCTGCTTCTTCAAAAACACAAACCTGATCATAGCATATCGACCTGCATCAACAACACACTGATGCATTCAGAAGCTGCTCTTCTACAGCAGAATATCATCTTGCTGATGCACCTGCTGGTTAAAAATATGTGTGTGTCACTGATACCCGGGTTTGTGTGAGATTCTACAGCTGTGTTGCATTGTTTTGTGTAGAGAAGGTGTGGGTCTAGAGTCAAAAAGTTGGTTAACAAAGATGTGAGTTAAAGAGAAAACGCTCCTTCATGTGCGTTTATTGATTTATTTAGAGACTATCTGAGACCTCAGCACAGCATTTAAGATAACATGCATTACGTTTCCAAGTACCTTCGTCATGCTGAGTTCTAAAGTCCCACTGATTATAACTACAGTCACCACACACAAACACAGGTAGACATTACCAATGTTGGCACGCCTCTTGATGTCTTTGCGTCTGTTGGCAAACCAGTTGTAGACCTTCAGAGATGTGACCCTCTCCAGATCAGTCAGCTTTTTTCCTGTGACACACACACACACACACAAACACACACATGGTTTAAATAACATAAAGTTGTTAAAAACCCAATAAAACAGAATCAATTCTATGTGTTAAGACAGTTGTACTCACCTTGACAATGGTAAGAAGTCTAAAGTAACTGGATGACATTTAAGTATATGTTGACTTTTAAAATCGTGACCAGACTTTCTGCTCAGTCTCAGTACTGGGCAGGGAAGAGAGAACACCACATGTTTGTCCTGTGTTCCCCTTCACAAGCCAATTGTTTCATTATCATATATTTCCACTTAATAATTTAGAATATAGGACAATATGTTGAAAAGCCACTGTACATTTGCACAATTTCAGTTACCAGCTACCAGTAGATGTTAGCCGGTGTTAGTGGCCACCAGCAGGTGTTAGGGACATAACTGTGTACTATTAGCGTTATCAAGTGTTTTGGCCTCGTAATCAACTTTACAGGCCGAACTTGAGGGCATCCTGAGGCTAAAGTTAAATCTGATTGGCTACTGGATTGTATAGCAGCATTATTAAAGGCATGTTGATGCTCAGTGGACATATCCTCCATCAAATATATAATTCATAAGTAGCTATTTGGAACAAATATGCATGAAGTTGCATTTGAACCCTGCGCCTGCTTGACTTGTTATCACAGATGAGCAACACAATGAACCCTTGTCCTCTCAGTCAATAAAAAGATGTAACTGCTTACTTTGTATTTGTGAGTCAATAAAAGTTCAGATGGATCAAGTCAAAGTTTGTTTAGTCTATAATCTACCTGGTTTATGAATGACGGCGTTGCAGGCAGTGGCGATATCCTCTCTCTTGGCTTCATCAGGGTACTGGTTATCACTGAAGTAGCTGTGAAACACACACAATTCCATGTTATAATTACAAGGCCAATCAAAAAATCGACCATGACACTCCAGTCCATCCACCCTTCCTCACCACTCCTCCTCCTCACCTCTCCATGACAGCCAGACACTCCTTCCTCCAGGTGAATCTGCTCCCTCGCCGAAGACGGAAGCCACCAGGGGCAGCGCCAAACGGGGGCGGAGCTTGTTGCCACTCCATCATGTCCTCCAGAGCCAGTGGGGCAGCTCGCATGGCCAGAGTGGCACCTCAAATCACAAATACATTACTCCATTAAAAATGTAATATATAGTCACTTTCAGAACCGAGGTCTCTTAAGTGGGAGGATCTGTGAAGAAAAAGGGGCTGAAGAAATATTACACTAGAAGATCCTGTAGAAAAGCCTGAACATGTGTGATTTGGTTGAAGAGAAAAAGTCGTTTTGGGAATTTCCGTTTTTACGTTCCTATAATCAGTCACTAATAAATATCTTTGGGACAAACGGTTTTTTCTATCAAAAAAGCAATATAAGCCTAACTTTCCTGAATGTCTATGGGATCAAGGAGTTGAGTGAAAGTAAGCAATCAAACTAAGGTGGAGTGATGATGTGTCTTTTTCCAAGCTGCTTCTGAGTTCACAGTCACTTTAAAATCCCTGCAGCTAGTTTTTATAAACTTATACATTCAGTTCCTCCACCTAAAAATACTGCACATCTAACTTATAATCATGAAAAGAAATTGTTGTATATTGCAAACTTATATATAACTTAGACTTAAATGTCAGCATCACATTGTAAAGAGTAAAGAGTGACCCGTCACATCCTGATGTACAGAAGGGGTTATTATTAAAGCATCACTCCAGTCTTTATTTTCCAAGCGAAGACACACAGACTCACTTCAGTAAGACTGTTCTCTCTTTTCATACTTTACATTCCACTCAGCTTGACACAATGTATTCATTGTTCAATGACAGCAAAACAGCTTTCTTTTTCTGAGGAGTAAAATCTCAAGATGATCATAAAAAAACGCAAACATATGCCACTGCTTTTGTTTCTTTTAATAAAACATTACATCTGCGACTCTATGTGTATGTACTGTTCTATCTCAACGTCTACTTATTACTTTATTCACTGATCTCATTCTTCAGACTCTTATTTAGTTTCCTATTTAACTGGGTTTTATTTACATTTTATTTTCCTTGAATTATCTACAACTGTTTTGACGTTCATTCTGTCTTCATGTCTTGTATCCTCTAAATTAAAGCTAAAGAATATCTCTCTCTCTCTCTCTCTTTATCTTCATATTGCAGTCATAGCTTTGAACACCAGTGAGCTGAGGAACAACATTTATTTTCTGCGCTGATGACAGAACAGGGTGTCCAGGGTCCTACTCAAGGACACAATGACAATGTGCAGAGGACATGAATTGTCCAAAAATAAACTCTGCTTTTTACAGATTAACCATCCCTTTCTCTCACTATAGCCGTTTTCAGACAGTCCAGACAATGTCCATACATTATCTGGACTTTGGCTTTCACATATGAGGAATGCAGCAGGACATTGGCAAATCTCTGGGACATTCAGGCGAGGGGGGGCACAGGGGTAGATCATACTGGAGGCAGAACATAATATAAGGGTTGGCCCTTATCGCATAAAGCTCTCAAATCTCATCTTTCCCAGTTGAAATCTATGTCTGAGTCCTCTACACGTACAGCACCTCTTCAGTTTTCTTCTGTCGCCTACAAGAAACATGACACGTTGCTGCTGTATTCTCACATGGACTCACTAGCACATTCTCCAGAGCTTTAACTAGGACACACCTAGTAAAAACTCCACAGACTGTTTGGATCAACAGACTCAGACATTTGCGTTCTCACATACAGCCCCTCTGGAAAGTTATGTTTCAGTGCCTGTCTGAGAGCAGCTTTTAGTGAAAGACTTTGTGCTCAGTCAGTGTTAAGAAACTTTAACTGAAGTCAGCAGTGTTCACAAGTGGAAGAAGGGGCAAGGTTATGTGGGAGATGGGCAGTGGTGTTACCCGGGTTAGTCTTCTCCAGCTGGTACCAGCGGAAGAAGGCTCGTTTCTTCTGCTCGCTGAGGTCAGATCCCTGCTGCAGGAGCCAATGGGAGATCCGACTCTGACTGATCCCTGGGAGGAAGAGGAGCAGCGTCAGATCTGAATCCTCAGTTGGCTGGATGCTTGCTGATACACCATGCTGCTCTGGTAGTGATTTAATGGGCCTGGTTTTCAAAGTACAGATGAAGCTGATACTCACCCGTTACCTGAGCGACCACGGCCTGGGAAATCCGCCTGTTTGCCAGAAAGGACTTAATCTCCTCTTTGATCAAAGAGCTGTCCCTTCTACAAGCACAGAGAGAATAGTGTTCACACAGAGTGTAATAAATGGCAACATTACAGAAACACAATGCATAACACAACAGTCACTCTGCTCTAACCAGCTGTAACTGTGAGTCACAGTGTGTGGACGACAGTATCTGTTGCAGCAGAACATGTGCAGGAATTTAAACCTGATTCTGTTGGAATATTCTCTGCTTTTCTGCTTTGATTTCATCTTCACACACATTCAGATCAATAACAATGATTGCTGCTGTCTGGCTGCAGACTACAAATGAGGCACTGGAGGGTGTGTGAGGGTGTGTGAGTGTGTGTACAGTCTCTGTGTTTGTAGACAGTAATACTCGTATCATATTCACATTCAGTGTGAGCTATAAGCAGTCATCATCATCAGGATTTTTGTATTAACACCTGCTCTCTTGTGTCAGGACTTATATGTTGTAATGTGGTTCAAATACCACATACACGTCGTTATTGGAATAATCATAGTTCTCCACACTGATTAGTCGTGGTTGTCCAGTTATTGCTGTGCTCTAAGTTCAGAGTCTTTTTTTATGCCGTCAGCAACAAGGTTCTTGGTAGTTTGCCAACTAGTGTAATCTAGTTTGTGTTTATGGTCTTTTTGCTGCCCCAATCGCTTTGTTTACAACTGACATCTCACCAGTAACTAAGAAGCTTCAGCTGTTCACACTGAAGCTGAAGCTTTTTCTCAGCTGTTGTGTCCATGTTTTGGTTGTGTACGGTAAAAACCAGTGTGACTAACTCTCATTATTGTACAGATATTAGAAATCAGACATAAAACCATGATGGCACAAACACAATAACAGAAAACACAAAAGCAAAAGTGACATCACAATATAAGGTGCTACAGGTTTAGAATACAAAAACAGTTATGTAGAATGTTTGAGTTCTTCCTTTCTGGAAGAAAACGAGGAACACAAATTTACTTCTACCTTATTCAGGGGAAAAAAGGATTAACAAAAACACCATTCTTTTGGGGAGCTAGGAGCATCTCTACCGTATCTCCTCATATAAACAAGCATCAAATTTTAGCAGCTACTGACTTAACAAATAATGGCTCAATGCAGAATGCAGCAAGTATCTCTACCGTATAAAACAAACGGCCTAGCTGGATTTCTACCCCATCAGTGCTGGATTGTACACTGAGGTAAAGCGTTCCTCTATAATGTCCATTACTTTGTCATTATGTTTGACCAGTGGAATGCTGGTCTATCCTTTGTTTAGCCACGTGTGGAGCTGACTTCTCCACTGGGGGAGGAAACATCAGTTTGTAAAGCTCAAGGAAGAGGACAAGCTGCTTTATTACAAGAGGTCAATTAAAAGAAGAAATACAGTTGCCAAACAACCAAGTTAGTCCTGATCATTGAAGCCGTATCTGTTGTAAAACCAACATTATGTTAGAAAACAACTTATAACCATCATCTTTGGTGGCTTCATTTTTTTTGATGTGTAATGGGCTGGTCAGCAGGTGGACCTGGTTCATATTGGTTTAGTCAGTCCTGGCCTAAGAACAGTCCAAGTTAAGACAAGTCTGGTCTGCTCTTACCTCATAAAGTCCTCCACCTTTTCATCAAGATCTATGTCCTCTTCACTGGCCTCAAACCCGTAGCCTGGTGCAGTCACACTGCCGCCAACCACGCCGAGAGGAAACCGCGGCGGTGACAGCCTCCCATTGCTGACGCCAACCAGGCCGTTCTGAGCCACCGCCGCCATAACGACAGGTGAGGCTGCTGGAACCGGCAGAGGCAGGGAGGTGGTGTCGAAGTTATTGTTGGGTGACATGGAAAGTTGGTTGTCAGGAAAGCTTGTCTGAGTGGCAGCGGAAGTCATGGATGAAGAGGCAGCGACGGTGCTGGAAGAAGACGAGGGAGGCATGTAGGAAGGTTTGTGGCTCAACTTATGTCCATGTTTCCGGTCCAGGTGGTCCAGGGTTTCCAGGGCATGGAGAACCTCCGCCTGGGTGATCCCCGTTCTCCTGAGCCTCTGGAGGAGGTCGATCTGCTCGATGGTGAAACGAGGCTCTTCACCCTGCTGGAACATCCTGAAGGACATCACAACAACAACATTAATACCAAAGAAGATTGACTGTCTCACTTTTTAACACTTCGCAGTAGGAAACCACATGTATTGAAGAGCACAAAATCCTATCAGAGCAAAACAGGTTGGTGTCGGAGCACATCCATTCATTTCTATGCTTGACACAGTCATAAACACACAACATCTCCAAAATCTTGTAATCTTGAAGTCTCCCAAAAATATTTTAACAAAATTGTAATGAAGATATAGATTTAGAAAAAAAAAAAAAAGAGCATCTGATGTAGTATTCTTCAGATCAGCTGGCTGGTGATTTGTCTAAGAGGGAAAATAAAATATTGCTTAAACATGCAGATGAGACAGTAACTATATAGATAAAGGTAACCGGTGAGACACTTAAACCTGAACAAAAGAAGAAGAAGAGAGATACTAATGTATAAAGGGCGAAGTCACATATTCTATCTCAGCCATGACCCAATAAACATTAGGGTAGAAGGATAAATAGTCAAATGTAGGTTATAACTGGTTAACAGAAAACATTAGAAGTTATTAGAACAGTGTATTTAACTGTTCCTAACATTATTAAATGCATGCAGTTATATGACACAGAAAATAAAACACAAAAAGACTGGACTAAGCGTAGTTTATAAGGTAAATGTGTACGCCTAGTTGTATATTAGATGGATATCTCCGATCTTTTAATTTAAAATTTGGCTTTCATGAAGAAAAAGGGCCAATGATTGATGCCAGGCAAGGAATCGCTGCTATAAGAGAAGCAGGACCACGTAAAAATAAATGTAGAGGCAATATCTAAAAATGACACATTTTTGAATTAAATAAAGATTTATTATGCAAATTTCTAGACATGGATGACAAACACTGCATGTAAACATAACATTAGATTTTTCACAACAGAGGTCCAGAGGGAGCCTTTAGGTTTCAATACAGAAAAAGAAAATACCACAGAGGACAGGAACTCTATGAGGAGGAATTCATGAAGCATCACATTGATTTGAAACGAAGGAGACTGGAAAAGAGAGGAGTAATTTTACGCATTGTGTGAAATGCAGGTATGCAGAGGCTTTCATCTTTCATGTCACGTTTGCTGCATGCATTGTTTTCAGGAAATGTCTTGTGTGTGATATAAATCACACATTGGCCCCTATGAATATTACTACACACGGCAGAGGAGATTAAAGAATATGAATGTAATTTTTTTTTATCAAAATGGGGTTTGATGACAGAATTTTTAATTAGTGGGATTATAATTGAAGGGATTCAATTACATATGTAACTTTGGATTTGCTTAATCTGTTAAGCTTTACATCCCCGAAAGCACCGGCAAGGAGACGATCACATGGTAAAATGAGGCAAAGTCACGTCTGCTAGCTTCCTGTCTGCAGATTTACAACACACACACGAGAAGACAGAGCGCAGCAGCTGCTATCCAGATCTGAAGTGCATTCCTCTAGGTTAAATAAGAATGTTATTACAGTGGATGTTTTTAACCCCAGTAATCACATCATGTTACCGACATGGTGCTGCAGACAAAAAAATGCTGAATTGTAATTGTATGTGGTTTTTGCTTTACTGTCATTTTTTCCGACATGCCATTTTTTCCTAAATGTGCTGTAATGTAATGTAATTTCATAATCATGGTCACTGAACTGAAGTTTTTTATTAAATATCATTTCTAAAAAAGGTACATAATCATAGTCACTGAAGTGAAGTGAAGTGAGGAAGAAGGAGATAAACAGACAAATGATGTAGCACATCTGTCTCTGTGCTTTTCTTTCTGGAGCCAAGAAGAAAAAACAGGACAAAGAATCAAAGTCAGCAGACATGTCAACACTTATAGAGAGGGAGGGTGAGGTTTACTGCGTGTGTGTGTGTCTGGAAAAATGCCAAGAAAAATTTACATTTCAGGCAGCCAAGCACCATACTTTGTGTCTCTGCTGCAGAGGATGAGTCATACTGTAGACTATTAGACAGTTAGACTGATAAACAGGATCGATATCAAAGCGACAAAATCATGGTAAAACGATTCACCTAGCTATTTTAGACAATGTACATTTAACTGATCAAAAGGATTGGCCTTAAGTTGTGTCTTAACTTTTAGACGCCAGACATGTACATACACACAATACCCCTCACTGACAAAAGAGAAAACCATAGAAAAGCTAGATTATCACATTGACATAAGAATGACACATGGGATTTAGCTCAGGTTCCTTATAATTCTCTCGATCATCTCTGAGATGTTTGATTGGAGCCCACCTATAGAGAATTAATTTGACTGGACATGATTTAGTAAGGCACACAACTGAGGTTTCATGGCTGACAATGTATATCAGAGCAACAACACAGTCAAAGGAGCTGGCCGCAGAGCTCAGAGACAGGATTGAGTCGAGGCACAGATCAGGGAAAGGCCACAAAAACATTTTTGCAGCATTGAAGGTTTGCTAGATCTACAGTGGCCTCTATGATTCTTAAGTGGAAGATGTTTGGAACCAGCGGCCAAACTGAGAGATGAGCGAGAGGTAACCAGGAACACCGAAGTCTCTCTGGCTGAGCTCCGGAGAGACTTTTGGGTAGAGATGGGAGACACTTCAAAAAGGGTAACCATCAGTGTAGTAGTCCATTGATCTGGGCTTCATGACAGGGTGTTCAGATGGAGGCCTCTCCTGAGTGTAGGTATTAACATCTACTTGATGTTTTCAAGACTCTCAGTGTGTGAGAAACAAGATTTGCTGGTCTAATGAAACCAAGACTGTGTCGAGACATGACGCTCAGGTTGCCATTCTGGATTTTGGTTTGAGAGAACTTGCGTGGTTCTTGCCACAGCCTGTGAGGAATGTATTGTATGGTTCTTGTACATCATAATGATCTGTACAAGTGTTTGTGAATTATACACGGCCTGAACCCAACTAGGTATATCAGTATATGAGATCCTTTGTAGGATTTACAATGCCTGTGTAAGGAAGATGCCAGCCCGTTTGTGTGTCCAGATAAGGCAGACCTCGAGTCTGTGGGGGGACCGAGGTGACGCAGGCTAATATCTTTTTTTCCTTCCAGAGTATAATACTTTGAGGCATCTGCTGTACTCATTTAGCTTTTTGGTTTGACTCTATGCATGTTAGTTAGATCGAGAATCTTCTCTGTCAACTGATCCATATCATAATAAACTCATATGTAAGAACAACTGAGGCTATAGTTCATTTTTTCAGCCATCATCAATATCATCATCAGACAACTGTGCAGAAGACATGTCTTTATCAACTACTAACGCTGTATAGACAGATGAGTGCATTTCTAAACCATGTCCAATCAAATGAACTTCCAACATCTCAAAGGTGACTTAGAGCAATGGGAAACACCAGCTACATTTCAGGTGATGTTATCAGATACATAATATGAAGTAAATGAGATCGGGAATAATGACTGGTCAGTGGCTGGCACCTTAACGCCAGCTCTTAAATGTTTTCATTCCATTATTTACAAACCAGCAGTGCTGTAGATGATGTAAACTCAAACTAAGACAAGCAGAGGGTGACGGACAAAACACTGAGAAAATGGGACTGAAACACATAACAGTGAAAATCTCATTTGAACTATGCTATGCTGAAGACATTCTATGACACTCGTGATTAATGGCTCCAGGCTTTTTGACATTAAGTAGAATTAACTTAATTCTCATAAATTCGGAGAAATAAGCTCCACCTCCAGCCTTTAGAGTTTACAGTAGACCGCTGCAAACAGAGACAACCAGCTGTACACAAGTCACCATCTTTAAATAGTCCACTAGGCCTTGAACTTGAACAATGTGTGACAAAACTCAGCAAGAAAACTGCTTGACTTGATGATTGGTTAACACATGCTAACTTATACAGTATCTCACTGATTTGGTTGTGTTTTTGCATACTTTCAGTAGAGTGCGGTAGAAGTAGAGCACATCCTAATGCAACAGGAGCAGGGTGGGACGTCTCAGTACAGCCGCGGGGCGAAAGCAACAATGTTTGGCCTAATTTATCTGCAAGGTTACCGTCTCTACCAGCCACACTGGCAGGAAACCAACTTTCCTCTTAAAGGTGTAACTATTGTAACAAGACACAATGACACCATGTGACTCGGAGGCAAACTGGACTTTTTCCCTTCCTGTCCTGAAAAAAGAAATGGGCAAATTATTTATCATAAGACCGGAATACAAGAGTGTATTCCATCAAAACAACCAAATCAAGGGAGGTAACCGACTTGTATACAGTGTTTGCCACAGTAGCTACCAGACCACTTTGAGATTCCCTTTGTGCGCTTCTGTCTGGACTCAGGACCCAGTCACTGAAGCTTAGCTGATGATCACCAAAGTTTCTCACCCTGGCTATACTAAATCAACCGTCACTTTCTGGAGGCCGCACTTACTCTGCTCGAGACAGGGTTCTCACTGTACCTTTAAAAGCAGTGGTCCTAGTTTTTTCTTACAGTTATTGCCTCCACCAAGGAGGTAAAGTGTCCCTTCTGCATTTGTTAGTCTGTGTGTTAGTTAGCAGGATTAAACAATAACTACTGGATGGATTACCATGAAACTTGGAAGGGTGTGGTATGGGCCAGGAGAGAACCCATACAATTGTAATTGTTTTCCCCCCTAACTTTCTTTAACATTGAAAGGGCATTTTTCAACATTGTCTTTGATACCTCAGGGAGGGATTCTTGGATCAGTGTGTGTAATTTGGTGCAGATCCAAATAAAAGTAGTGAATGTAAATGTGATTTCATAAGAGGACTGCTGGGCCTCAGCAGAGGTATGTGCTCTACTGACTACTACTACTTATTTTGTTATAGGAGGGACAGCCTCAACTAAAATGGACAGAAATAGACTGGTAACTTTAAAAACATGTATCACATGGTCTAGTTTTAAATGGATGTCAGTTGTTCTGGTTGTGGTAAATGACAATTGACACTTTGTCAGAGTTGTGTGTTATTACAGTGTGACTGGTACAGAGTAAGGACTAGTAATAATCAGATAGTGGGGTCTCACAATGCTGAAGTCTTTGAGAGGAAATTACAAAGCATTGGCGAATGGACATTATGGACATAAAATATACAATCCACAAAAGCTGAAGTCACAACCAGTGCAATACTTCAACAGTTTGAAACCTTATGTTTCCAGGGAAGGGGCTGCCCTTGACCTCTGGCCTCTCCATGGAGAGGATCCCTTTCAGAATAAGACTCTGAACCAGTAGCTAATTTACTCCTCAGACTGATATAATGTCACGTCCACTGAAGGGCAGGCATACCTCTGACACAAGTCTAGCATGTTAAAGATAAACAGGATTATTATAAAAGAACCTGGTGACCTGCCTGAAATCCCAACCAGACGTGGCACTGACTGTCTCCTGGCTGCAGCTGAGCACTCTGACAAGTTATAATTACAGTAACAACTTTAATAAGTGCAGAGTGAAATCCAGCAATAAAAGAGCAGCTGGTGCATGTGCTCACAGACTACATGGTGGTGGCCCCTAAAGTAAAGGTAGCCCCCAACTCAGATCTGTATATAGTTCATCCACTTGCATGTCAAATTACATTGAGAAAGTAATGGCTTTAATGTTTCCCTTCTTCCAGCAAAACAGACATGGACGACAGATGGTTTCTTAGGACGTTTCGCTGACAATGAAGAACTCCTCTTCAATTCGGCGTTCATCCTACAAACCAACACAATCAACCCACAACACACTGGCTCATTGTATCGCTGCTTCATCTGGAGTCCAGCGTCATGATCGAACACGACGGAATCAGACGGTGGATCGCTGCGGTTCGCACATTGTGGACAAGCTGGAAAAGTTGACATTGTGTCTGATTAAACGGTTCCCGGTGAACCACGTGAAAGCCGAATTACAGCCTGACATTCGACTGACCGGATAAGCCGGACAGAAGCAGCTGAAGTAGAGAGGAGCCGAGCGGCGAGTGAGATGCGGCAGCAGTGGCTGCTTTTTTTTAAGGAGTTTTCAGTAGTGAGTCTAGAGGGAAATGTCTCAGGAGCTAACAGCAGAGCCGAGTGAACACAGATGTAGTTGCAGCTTCACCCACCTGAATATTCCAGAGCCAGAGCCTCCGCACGCATTTACTCCGACATGTAGCTGCTGCCTCGCGGCGCCAGGACTCACCGACACTGACAGTTTTTTCCCAAAATGTCTCCTCTGCTTCTAATTGGGTTTCAATCCGCCGTCAGACAGATTCGCCTTTTGTCCGGCAGACAGGCGCCATGTTGACACTGCGACGCAAGGAACGACGGGAGTCGCAGTTCACAGAAGTTGGAGTGAGAGACTACACGCACTCCGAGCTGCTGATCACCTGAGCTCAGGGAACTCACTGCACGAGCGGGAAGAGGATCTGCTGTGGTCTGCTAGAAAAGCCAGAGTCTTGAGGGCATAATAGGACATGTTAAGCCATACTAGGACATACTAGGACATACTAGGAAGTTAAGTTATGTGGGGATGTTATGTTTAATTGCTTATTTTATTGAATTATTTGTTAATCAATGTTTTTTAAAAGTGTAGCAGATTATATAATACTATTCTTCTCTCTGCTCCTTTTCATTCAATACGTTGTGTTTGCATTTCTATTGTTTTGTTTGGTTGACTGATGAAATAAACTTATAGATATTAATAGTTCACAGTGCCAGCAGCCAACCTGGTGAGATGTTTGTACTTAAAAAAAAAAGTTTATATCTAAGGACAGTTCTAATATGCAGCTTCAGCTCTTTAATTTTGTTGCCTGCTATTTTCATCATCACTTTGTTGTTTGTTGTCACACAGGTTAACAATCAAGTAAAAATTATTTGCAGGGAAGCATCATTAAAAGTAAAGTAGCCAAAATAAAGGAGGTGAGTCATAAAAGCCAGAGTAGTAATACGTTTGAATAGAAAGTAATAGAATAAAATTATTATTTACAAATTAAATTATGTAAATAACGTAAGTATATAGCAGCAGGAAGACGTAGTACAAATTAATACTAGAATGTCACTCAGAGTACACATGCCTTCACAAACGCCCTACAGTCTCCTTATGAAACCAGAATTTCTCTACAAAATGACAGAAAAAAATTCAGGCCATCCTGCTGAAGTGAACATTACACATAATAGTATATCCAATCTCTCCTCATCCTCCACCCACAGACCTGCGGAACACTGGAGTGGACAGGGATCCACGCTGTTGATCCTGCGACATTTGGGCAACAGGAATCTACAGGTCAATTTATTTTATTGTAGTAGTCAGTATTGTAGTAGTTTTTGAAGGAAGGATCTTAAAAGCAGGGGCACTTATCCTGTTTGAGCCCCTCGTGGAGCCGACAGCGGGACCCTCAAACTCTACCAGCAGCTGATGTGTCAGGAACAGAAGAGAGCCGGCCCTCCCTGCTCAGTGGTTCTCTGCTCATTACACAGAGCCCTGCTGCTGTGCGTCCAAGCTGCCTAATCACTAAGTCATTTGTAAAACCAGCAGTGCTGTAGGTCCTGACCACCAACACTGAGAAACATCGCTGTGTGCAGCGTGAAGTGAGAAAGAACATGAGCATATTAAATTGTACATGTGATTAAAGATATTCAAATCAGTTTTTATCCATGATTAATATGAACATCAGGATGATGAATTTACGGTTTGACAATTAAGATTTGAAAGTCAACTCAGTCCGATATTAAATCTGTGCATAAAGTCAGAGTACGACCTCCGGAAGCACTTCAGGAGACATTGGCTCACTTTGATAATCTGATTGTTGATACATAATTTGTATGTTGTTTGACGATTATATGATGCTTCAACAGTCGCACATCATGGGATAAAAATTAAGATTGAACTGGAATGGCACTCAGAGCACATACCTCAGCCAAGGCCAAACTGTTGCCACACGAAACACATTCATTTTCGTCTAAATAGGCCAGATTTTTTTTATCGAGATGCATGAATTATTATTTGAGAAATTAATGCAAATGTTGATAAACGCAGTGTTAAAGAAAGTGGGGAAAAACCTGCCTTGATCCACACCAAATATCAATGGATCCTCCCTTACCCATTCCACATGGTTTCACCAAGTTTTGTGTAATCTTGCTTTCAAACAAACCAACCAACCAACAAACAGACGGGGTTGAAGACCGTATTGGCGGAGCTTATCAACATGCTTAACCCAAACTAATGAGCTACGGTTTGTCCTTTTCAAAAATCCTGTTGCTACATTTACAAAATAGACATCATGAGTGGACAGTGTTACATTTATTCTATTTATTGGTAAACATGTGTCTACAGTTCAGTATAAAATATAAAAAAATAAATGTTACCGACAACTAAGATCTAGACAGTATACTGACAGCTACAAAAACAGTGGTGTTAAAGTAAGACAAATATGTGTGTGTGTGTGTGTGTGTGTGTGTGTGTCTGTGTGTATGAGATCAGGAGGGAACCCAGATGTTGCCATGTGTGTCGGGAGCCTGGTTGTACGGAATGTTCCAGATCCAAGGCTGATCTGAAAATACAGAGAGAAACAAGGTCAGTGAAAATTAGAACAATATTACGTTTGATAAATAAACTGGCAGCATTTGTGCTGAGACAGTGTTTTCATTCAGTGACTAAAGTGGAAGAACGTGCTTCACACAAAGCTGCATATCTGAGTGGCTCCTCTTGCATCTCATTTATCATCGGTTTTCATCATTTTTAAATTACGCTAAATCAAATGCATTGCATTGCTAAAACTATTTTAATTGAATGGCCTTGCTTCAGGAATAATCCATGAATTATTTGAATAGAAATAATCATAAAATAGGATTATTCACCATAATTTTACCAGAATAGGTCTAAATAATACTCTATCTTCGGGGGCTTCAGAAACAAAAACTACCAAACTATGCATTTAAACAATGAGCACGGCAGACCGAAAATTAAATGCTATGAGATATTTAACAGGTCAACCCAGTAAAGCATTACAACAGATCATGTGGTGTTTGAAGCTGTACCTTTAGGAGAGTAGCATACAGGGGGGAGGTCAAAGGGCACAGGGAAACCAGTGGAGGACGAGGAGACAGGAAATGGATCCTTGAGAACAGGGAAAGTCTTCATGCCCTATAAGGAGACAATCATCACATCTAATAAATTATCTATGAATCATTTAGAATGCAGAATGAGAATTGTTGTTATCCAGCATGTATAAATACTTTTTTCTGTATGGCAAATGTATTTTGTGTAATAAAAATCCCATTCACTGCAGCGTTATATCTCCAGCATTCAGTCATGTGAACAAAGATCTACAAAGTTCACAAAGTTTGTCAATGTGTGTTTCTCTTACAAAGGCGGCGGGCAGATAGAGGACTCCCAGCTCGTATGACCGGACCATCACCTGAGTATTGTTCTTCTCCAGTGCACCCCATGCTGCTTTGGACAGATTGGAACTGAAGCACACACACAGAAAACACACCAATGTTTAATGTACATCTGTGTGATAAGGGAAGGATCATTTAGTCACAAATATATCATGACATGATCATTTCAGATCATTTTCAGTGGTGTGGAAGTTTTTCACGACTAGCCCAATATAAAAGACTGTTGTTGTGAGCTGTTTTGTCATCTATTAAATAATAACACAATCATATATACGTGCAAATAAAGAAGCATAAATAATTCCACACTCACCTTGTGACGACAAACCAGGCGAGCTCAGTGAAATCTGGTGAGGCTCTCATGTATGTCTTGATGTGTGGCATGGCATGACTTCTTCCTGTTGTGTTAGCCTTCCAACGGCTACGTACACACACACACAAATATAATATGTCACTGATCTGTTCAATTAAACTTGAAAAATTTAGTTCTATGGAAAGAGCTGCGTTAACTAACCAGTTACAGTATAGATGTAATGTATAATATAGTTGTAATGTGGAAAGTTGAAATGTGTTGCTTCATTACAACACCTATTACAACTGTATACATAACAACTAGCGATGAAGCGGTCACCTGTAACACCGTATACAGTGGTAAAGGTGTGTAACGGTTAGTTGTACAATTTCAGTCTTTAATCACCAGGATTATTGTGGTGATTTGGTCACTGGTTTAATCATAGCTCCTCAGAATGAGCTGAACATTCTCTAACAAGCATTATCACAATATTCAGAAATGACTTACAAATGAGATGATATTACACTTATTATAAGTCTTTTGAAAAAGCAATAGGCATGACATTGCACATTTGATTTTCTTATTTCAGGTTGTACTTTGACAAGCTATACTTTCTTCGCTTAATCGTATTATATACAATATTTAAAGATAATACTTCATGAAATAATATTTTTAGGAAATTCTAATTATACCACAATAATTCTGATAACTGATATATTTGGTCACTATAATTATGGTATGAAATATATGAAGTTTAATCAATTACAACAATATTGACATGTACTTGTATCTTTTCACCATTTATTATGCATTTAACAAGTAAAGCACAGTTTCAATGAGCTCCTTGGTGTTGTTTTGGAAAATGATGGAAAATAACATCTAAATTAGAGGTGGCAGCATAAAGAAAGAAGACTGCCATAATATACTACTGATGGTGTCCTACCAGTGAACGCTTACAGTGGGACTGAATTTGATGAGCAGCAGAAATGAACTTACTGAAAGTACGAGTGGAGCCAGAGCTGTTTCTGAGCTGTTTGGAGGCTGTAGGGAAGAGAGCCTCCCGCTGGAGGAAAACAAATATTTATATGACAACCAAATACTCACCAGTTACCAAATAATAACAGTCTGACTGTATAAAATATATTAGATGGATAAAAGAAAATACAGAAAATACGTTTCTAAAGTGACCAAATACTCACCAGTCACCAAATAATAACAGTTTGACTGTATAAAATATATTAGATGGATAAAAGAAAATAAAGAAAATACGTTTCTAAAGTGGCTAAATTTAACCTGCACTTAAAGAGATAATTTCTCATCAAATTTATCCAAAACCCATATATATATTTATATTTGAGCAAAATCTAAATGTGTAAAATAAAATGCTGCTTACCAGGATAGCCTTCTAAACTGGTCCTCACATCGTCCACTGATGGAAACACCTGCAAAAATATCAACCCATTAGCTCTTCACTTGATTTGTGAATTTATTGATCTGAGATATAAAGATGCCAACAAACACAAAACAAACAACAGCAACAACCGAATGCAAAGATGTGATCTTTCTTACATTTTAAGCTTGATTCAGCAGAGCTCTTCCATTAGCATTTTCATTACACTTTTAGCAGGACATTAATTTCCATCCAGTTTTATTTAGAAATTTCATTTTGAGTCAAGCGGTTGGTAAAAAGCACAAAAGCAGTCAAAGAGATGAGGAAGGCCGTGGTCCCAGAGCAGCTTACCAGCAGTTTGTCGTGATGGAGTTTGGAAAAGCCGAAGCAGTTAAATTATGAGGAGGAAGGTGTGGCCAAATGAAACATGAAGAACATAATTTTGTCTGCAGTCCAGATCTGCCTTCCAGCCCCAGCGAGCAGTTCATCATTGCAGCGTGGCTCATCAACACTGCCGGGAGATGGTTCACAGAGGAGAACGATGAACCCAGTCCCATCGTGTCCAACATCCTGGCAGAGCTCAGGGCTCTTGATGCTGCGGTGAATTTCCCACCCTCCAAACTAAAATCATGTTCCGGCGAGTTTATCTGCTTAATATCCTCTTATTGGCAGATACCACAGCCAGTGAAGACTTTTTTATCCAAAATAAAAGTCTCTCCATTCCTAGTTTTATCTTGGAGAACTCAAATTCAAAGTTGCCTTGCCCGGACAGCATGTGCAAGATCCACCGAGAGATTCTCAGTTTTCAGGTCCGGGGACAATGAGAGAAAATCAAAAAGCTTCCGCCAGTGTTTGTTGAAGGCGTTCATAATAAAGGAAATATGGAATACATGGCTAATACTAACTGATTTGGACGAAATTCAGTGGAATCCGTTCTTGCCTGTGTGCCACACACTGTCACACATCGGGATATTGTTGCCCCCTCATGCTTAATAGAGGTCAAAGTGTTGTTGTCATCAAATGCTGCTTTTAACCCTAAACAAACTCGATCATAATTTTTAATTAAGCCAGTTGTTACCAAAACAACTGATGTGCTGCACCAACTCACTGAACACAATATGCTGCATCACTCATGTAGAGGACCATATTCACTTCTTGCTGGAGGAACATACCAAGTGCACGGGGGTGTCTGAACGAAGAGAGGATTTCCCAAGCGTGGTCAAGGTGCGCTGAAATTCCCCTGCCAACCATTTGGTCTTATCCAGTCCCATGGAGCCAATGCTGGAGAACTGGCCAATCACAGGCCATCGCTCCTCCCCGGGAATTGGTTCTGCGTGGTCATGCAACAGCTTTAAAAAGACCACGAATGGAAGAAAGATATAAAAAACACAAATCACAGTTAGAGACTATATGATACATGTCATTGTATCTTTAGAGACACTGAGAGCATTTTGGTATTATCGAATTCATCAAGTCCTCACAGTGATACTTACACCTGTTCTCAGCACTACACATCAACCACATGATGCTGGTTGAAAGAACAGTATTTCTTTAAGTATTGACCATTCATGTGATTGATAAAGTAATATCCACTTTCAGATTGTTACCCTAAATTCCAGCTTGTCTAGATTTGAGTAATTTCAGCTAATTTCAATACAATATAAGAATGAATGTGCAGAGGCTTCAAACTCATCACAGATGTCACAGTCAGTGTCAAGTTTCCTTATTGGCTAGTAATGCTACATGGGATTGTTTTGTCTTTGTGTCTTCGATTGCTTAAAGGAAGCTCTGGAATTTAAAAAAACTAGATTTATAAAATGCAAAATGCCAAATTCACATTTCCCTTTCAGCAGCATCCGTGTTTGCTCATTGATTTATTGCATTTATTAACAGCTTTCACTTTCTTAAGTCATCTGTGTATGCAAAGCCCTTTAACAGCAAACTGTAATGTCTGTTGGAAATTCCCACAAACAAAATGTACGGAGGGGATTTTAGTATGAGTGTGTGCAACTTCCTGCAGTATCGTTCCATACGTGATTTGTAGTTCAAGGACATCCCTTGGGTAATTATAAATCTTTTTTATTCTCATATCCTTTATGTAACACGGAACAAAAAAAAACTGCACTGAAACCAAAAATCACTCTGCTCATCTCTTATTGCAGTGAGAATATAATCAGATGCAGCTATATAAAACCAAAGGTCATGATGAAGTTACTGTTGACTTTTCTTTCAGGGTCGACTGTAGATTAGTAAGTCAGATAAGTTAGCAAGAGAATAGTGAGATGAGAGAGAAAGAAAATAATTTTTTACCTTCCGCAGCCTCAGGTGGCCCCAGCGCTCCATGTTTTCACCAACATACCTGCCTGGGGTTGAGCCAACCAGATACACCCTGATAAGAAAACAATAATGTGAGTGTAACCTGCAATCCCATTAAATTCATAAACAACTAAACTGAGCTCAGCGGCACGATCACGATAAAAGTGATCACTCATGTGCGAGGTTCTGCAGGTTCGTCCCATTTACCTGGTCTCAGACAGGTCATGCTCTTTGATTCGCTGGATCCACTCCTCTAGTTCTGGCACGCGGTACGACGCCAGGTATTCCAGCAGGTCCCTCTTGAAGAAGGTGGGCGACTCACCTGCGCTCGCACCGCTGCCCTTTGGTAACCGAGGAAACAGAGGGCTCATCCACATCCTGGTTGGGAAGTGATAGAGTCAGGGCTACATCCATGAACAAACCTTATATCTGGATATGTTGCAAACAAGATGAAACGACTGATAATATTCAAAGGTTGGAAGAGGTTTCAGACTCACCCCTGTGTTTTTTGGTACCAGTCGGCTCTGATGAGGTTGGAGGTCAGAATGACGACTCGGAAGCCTTCCTCATACCACAGCAGCATCATCTTGCTGCACAAAGACACACACAGGATGAATAAATAAATTACTTTATAGATACAAAACCTTTCAAATTAAAGTTACGTCATGAAAGAAAGGTTACGAAGATAAAATACCATTAATGATTCAACCATAGCAGTACTTAAGTGTTACAAGAAGAGATTTAAGAAAGAGAAATGCAGCTGAGGGGCCGAACAGGAAAAAATTCGATCACCTTTAGTTACAAGTAGATATTTAAGAACAGTAAGTGTAGGACCCTGCTTTAGGATCTCAGGCAGCGATCAGGCTCATTGGGGATTAGCAGATCGCAGATGTAGACAAGAGCAGTAACGTCCTACAATCAGTTATAAAACTCACAGGTGACCAGTGAAGGGAAGGATTGGTGAGACGTGGTCACTCTCGTACTATATGTTATGACAGGGTCTAGCAAAGGCCAATGCTAAGCAAATATCAGAGGTCCAAGTTCACCAAAGTTGTGGATTTGCTCATGTAAAAGAAGTTAATGTTTTATTTGCTGCCTCGCTCACACAGATTGGAAGTGAGGGAGCCGAAGGTTTCCCTCTGATACATTTTGTATGTGCGAACTGTGAGGAGCGTTTTATATAATTTATAAATTTTGTGAAAAGTTGATAATTCATAATTTCATGTAGAATGTACAGAGTGGCATAATGATACAGGGCTGCAACAGTGTAATAATAATAATGGTAATATGACATGTATTTGTGGGATATCATGTTTCAAAGGAATTGATTCTTTCTTTTCTTTTCTGTTAGGGTTATTGGCCGGTCGCAACCAACGTCAAGGTACATTACCGCCATCTACTGGTCAGTTGGCGGTGGTTTTATACTGCTTGATCTATTATGTCCAACTTAACCTGCTCCGGAGCAGTTGAGCCGTTCAGCATGAGTTACCACGGTGAGGAAACGAGATTAATAGAACTGAAAACACTGAAGTAAACCTAAAGTTTATCCGGATAACTTAAAATCCTGCTTCCTAGACAAGTCCTCAGGACAGGTATGATGTGTTAGCCACAAAAATGGCAAGTGAAATACAAGGCAAGGAATGCAATTCTTACGTGTGGTGAGTTCCAAAAGCAATGTCCAGCTTGGCCTGTCACAGAAAGTCACAGAGGTTAAACAGAAGAACAGAGTTTAGGGTTAAAGAACAGTCTCTATAACATACATTTTTGCCAACAACCACTAAAGGGGAATTCATGAATTTTTTTCACTGATAAAAGGCGCAAATGGTTATTCTGGGATTTCAAAGGTTTTGTATGTACCATTCATTTATAAACATATGGCCAAGGCTCTACGGACACTGAAAACACTTTTGCTCCACCCTCACCAAGAGAGCGCATTTGCTGATATGTGAATATTTTTTAACATGACATCACATCCTTTATTTCAAGTGTGAGAATGATCCTTGCATCAAATCTGCAATTCATCAAGTAGAATTTGTGTATTTGCGATTAAGAATTTCAGAAGGCGCAACTGTTCTACAAGTTTGCAATACCCGAGTCATTTTTCTCCATGACTCAGTTGTTTTGCACCAAACGCAGTAGAATTGGCAAGTTTGACCTGTCAGAGTGTTAATTCTTCAGAAAAACCTTTGCTACACTAACTCCTTTTGTGTTGCAATGATTGTGTACCTGGCAGAATCGAACATGTGGAAAAGGTTGAGCCTGCTTGAGTAGCCGGGCCTTAGCCTCTCTCTTATCTCCATGAACGATCAGGACTGGAAGATCCCTGAAAACACAACAGTGTATCATAGTGAAAACTGCAAAAAGAATTTTAACAAATTATTCAAATTTGAGGCTTGAAAATCTTTTTACCTAGCCAAACAATCTACCTCCTAAATATTCAGAAAGGATGTTGTAACTAGAAAGGATTGTTGGTGGTTTTTTATTCAGTATCATGAGAAAGCAGCTCATGATAATACCAGTATAATACCAGCCAAACTAGACACAGGGATCTGAAACAGGGATGTGTTTGTGATCATGTGACGGTTGCAGAGAAGCAGAGCTTACCTGAACTCTGGTGGGAACTGGTTTACCATCCAGGCAATATCAAAGCAGTAGTTAAACTATGAAGAAAAAGAGAATATTAATGAACCAAATCTGTCTACTCACTTAGCAACGAGATGTAAACTTGAGCCTACAGCCATGCTAGCAGCTCTGAGAGGCTGTTTGTAAGCACAGCAGTACTTTGAACTAGATGCTAATGTCGGCAGGTATAACGTTCACAACGTGTTCCATCCTCAAATACAGCTGAGGCTGATGTGAATGTAATTCATTTGACAGAATACCAAATTAAATTTCCGCCTGATGATGACACTAGACAACTCGAATGACACAAGAACGGCGCAAACCTACAAAGGCCAAATAGTCTCCTTAAATTCAATCAAGCTATACCTAATTGCACACATCCATAGACACCAGCTCCCTTAATGTGCCAGATACATAAATATTCAGTGGAAATGTAAAAAATAACAACCTCGCAATGTTAATCTGATCCACATTCACACAAAAATGTAATTCATCCTTTCCTGACCCATAGAATATCCTTCTAACGATTCTCATTGTGAACAGTCAAGTAGTTTTTGATTATCTTGCTTAAAAACAAAGCAACTTACAAACATTGGGGGAGGTTAAAGGAATCACCCTGGTCACAGATATTTATTTTCTGAGCACCAGAGCTGCACAACATTTCATAGCAATGTCGCCAATAACTGTTGAAACTTTAGACAAAAAAGAAAAAGAAAACTGTGTCAACCTCATGGTGGCACAAGAGGAAAAGTCAGGGAACCATAATCATCTGTAGCCTTTGACCTCTGGAGACCGAATGTCCATAACAAAAGAAGTTGGCTGTCGACCAACTGAGAGCCCTGAAGCCGTCACAAGCATGGCTTTAAAAAAAGAACTAGAATTATTGCCTCATGGTTAATAACACCACTGCCAACCAGTCTAGTTGCAGTTTACTTCCATATCTTTTGGATCCAGGCTTGTATGTTATAGGTAGTGAAGATTTTGAAGGAATTTAATAAAATGTATTGATTGTGTTTTGTCAGAATTCTGAATTCTTGAGTTATGGGCAAAACTGTGAGGTCACAGTGACTTTGACCTCAGACCACCAAATTCTTATAAGTTCATCTAAGAGTCCAACTGAATGTTCGTGACATATTTGGAGAATTTCACATGAGGTAATCCTGATATATATATCGTATTCATGAGAGGATGGAGGTGCAGACAGAAGAACAAGCAGAGGGACAAACAGATACGTAATCCCTCTTTTTATACTGTTACCAGTGCAGAGGCATGAAAATTGTTACTCACCTGAACAGATTCTTTTAAGGTCCCAAATAACGGGGAGAGAATGTCTAAATGAAAAGATAGAAGCAAAGAATATTTAATGAAACTAATTTATAAAGGACTGATGGTGACAAATGTGAACACTGTTTTTGAAAGCATTAACTTAAAAATGATAGGGTCCTGACATTCCAACTGGTCAACTTATTGTGAACCTGTGCTCATGTTTTGTTTTTATCTTGAAATGTCAAACCAGCAAACTTAATCATGGGAGAGGTCACTCACCTTTCATGTGCAGCGCTCCAGTGTTGTACTTCCTGTCCAGGCCCGTGACCTTGTTGAGGTAAAACCTGTAGGTGTCATTCAGACAGGGAAAACTGGTTTCGAAGAAGTCATCTGGCTCATCGATGTAGTAGAGGCGGCCGTGGGGACTGGGAGGCCGCTCATCCTCCACCTTGGCTTTCTTAGCCTTGGGAGCTGGAGAGATCTTCTTTGGTAGGTTACTAACGCTGTTCGCCTTCACGTCCCCATCATCATCACTATCTGAGAGAGCCCAGCCAGAACCATCTGACACCTCCTTCTTTCGCTTTCCAGCCAACGAAGGACTAGTTTCATATTTGACCGGATTCAACAGGTTCTTCGCAGCCAATTGTCTGGCCTCAGATCCGATGGCAAGTGAGGATACAGAAGGTTGGACTGGTTCAGCTTTCACCTCCACAGGGGCTGATGCTGGTTCTAGTTTCGGGACAGGGGGAGAGGCAGACCGACGTGGGCTGTGACTGGACACAGCGGCTTGGTCGGGATTAGATTGTCTAGTCCCAGAGGGAGGAAGAGCCTCATCATTGTCATCATCGCTGCTAGAGATGGTCCACCTGCCGTGCTGACTGTCCTGTGACATGCCTGAGCAGATACACAGAGTTCAGACATCAGATGATCAACAGGATGAGGGAGCCTGTGGTGACGCCACTGGTCAGTCATGTTTAGAATAAGGAAATATTGATACATATACATTTTACCCTGATGCTACCTGCGTAGTTACCTCTAACTAGTCAGTCAATTTGTTAGATTAAATATAAAAACTATATTAACATATCAGTTATCGTTAAGTATCCATTACGAAAATAACTGTTTATAACCTAATGGAGACAGGTTTCATTAGCAGAGTGACGTTTGCAGCTGAGAAATCAACTGGAGCCTCTGACTGAAATACACAAGTGTTATAAAATCGAGCCATAAAACGTGTAAAAAGACCGATTATACAAGCATGCAAGATAATGCGCAAAGACAAAATGTCAGGCATACGTAAAAACACGAATTAGCTGTAGAGATATACACAGCGATGTGTTAAATAACCAACATGCAAAGAGAAAACGAGATAAAAAATGAGAAACTGATAGAAATTATATGATTCTATTGTGACGAATCTGTTTGAACAATGTGCGTGTTTACTTTACCACGTTTAGATAAGAGACCGCAGTGCAAACTTCATTCAACACCACAGTTTGTGTACAAAATACCACACGGGAGGAGGTGAACACGGAAAATGTGTCCGGGTCACAACAAGGTCTCTTCGTTAGTTCCGTCGCATCGGCAGGCTCCCAAAACTATCGGCTATATACAAATATCTTCTTTTTGCCTTGATATAAAAAGTAATAACTATATTGTTACTTACTATTTAGTTAGGTGTAGTAATACACTACCGTTCAAAAGTTTGGGGTTACTTAGAAATGTCCTTATTTTTCAAAGAAAAGCAGTGTTTTTTTCTGTGAAGATAACATTAAATTCATCAGAAATACACTCTATACATTATTAATGTGGTAAATGACTATACTAGGTGGAAACGTCTGGTTTTTAATGAAATATCTACATAGATGTATAGAGGCCCATTTCAAGCAACTATCACTCCAGTGTTCTAATGGTACATTGTATTTGCTAATCGCCTTAGAAGACTAATGGATGATTAGAAAACCCTTGAAAACCCTTGAGCAATTATGTTAGCACAGCTGAAAACTGTTTAGCTGCTGAGAGAAGCTATAAAACTGAGCTTCCTTTGAGCTAGTTGAGTATCTGGAGCATCACATTTGTGGATTCGATTATACTTTCAAAATTGCCAGAAAAAGAGAACTTTCATGTGAAAATCGCCAGTCTATTCTTGTTCTTAGAAATTAAGGCTATTCCATGCGAGAAATTGCGAAGAAACTGAAAATGTTCTACAACGATGTGTACTACTCCCTTCAGAGAACAGCACAAACGGGCTCTAACCAGAGTAGAAAGAGAAGTGGGAGGCCCCGATGCACAACTCAGCAAGACGAGAAGTATATTAGAGTCTCTAGTTTGAGAAATTGACACCTCACAGGTCCTCAACTGGCAGCTTCTTTAAATGGTACCCGCAAAACACCAGTGCCAACGTCTACAGCGAAGAGGCGAGTCCGGGATGCTGGCCTTCTAGGCAGAGTGGCAAAGAAAAATCCATTTCTGAGACTGGCTAATTAAAAGCAAAGATTGATATGAGCAAAAGATCCCAGACATTGGACAGAGGATGATTGGAAAAAAGTGTTCTGGACAAACGAATCAAAGTTTGAGGTGTTTGGATCACACAGAAGAACATTTGTGAGACCTAGAACAGGTGAAAAGATGCTGGAAGAGTGCCTGACGCCACCTGTCAAGCATGGTGGAGGTCATGTGATGGTCTGGGGCTGCTTTGGTGCTTGTAAAGTGGGAGATTTGTACAAGGTAAACAGGATTTTAAATAAGGAAGGCTATCACTCCATTTTGCAACGCCATGCCATACCCTGTAGACAGCGCTTGATAGGAGAAAATGTCCTCCTACAACAGGACAATGGCCCAAAGCACACCTCCAAATTATGCAAGAACTATTTAGGGAAGAAGCAGGCAGCTGGTTTGCTGTCTGTAATGGAGTGGCCAGCACAGTCACCAGATCTCAACCCCATTGAGCTGTTGTGGGAGCAGCTTGACCGTATGGTACGCAAGAAGTGACCATCAAGCCAATCCAACTTGTGTGAGGTGCTTCAGGAAGCGTGGGGTGAAATTTCTACAGATTACCTCAACAAATGAACAGCTAGAATGCCAAAGGTCTGCAATGCTGTAATTGCTGCAAATGGAGCATTCTTTGACAAAAGCAAAGTTTGAAGAAGAAAATTAATATTTCAAATTAAAATCATTATTTCTAAGCTTGTCAATGTCTTGACTATATTTTCTATTCGTTTTGCAACTCATTTGATAAATAAAAGTGTGAGTTTTCATGGAAAACACAAAATTCTCTGGGTGACCCCAAACTTTTGAACGGTAGTGTATATACAAATATATCATTCTTAATGTATTATAAAATGATAGTTATTATTGTCATGATGAAATAATATCGATATTATCCCTTTGATACACAACATGGGTCAAAAGTGACCCGATGGAGTTTTAATTGTAAATATCTAGATTTATTTCATCATTCGTAATTCCAGGAATTCCTCAATTAACTTGTTTTTGATCATCAGGAATTCTTATTTACATTTGTCCTTTTTTCCTTTTTTAATAAAAATGATTTTTGTATCACTACCCTTCTAAGCCACAACTTGTGTAAAAAATGAACTGTATTCATTTCACATTATTTCATGCATGGCTGTGCTTCTTTGCTATATCTTTTAAAATCTATTTATTTAATCATTTAATATTATTAAGTATTCATTAAAATATCTTGTTTTTGATTACCACAAATCATTATTTTCTTTTTGTCTGTCTTCATTTTTGAACTAAAATAGTTTTTGTTTTTGTATTACTACATCAACACAAACATGGCTTTTGTATCAAAGGGTTAAAATAGTGTAGAAGTAGCTGTGTTCTTCTTGTGATCCATCTATTTTTTCCATCTATCTATCTATCTATCTATCTATCTATCTATCTATCTAACTATCTATCTATCTATCTATCTATCTATCTATCTATCTATCTATCTATCTATCTATCTGTGCAGTTCTACTCCTTTGCACGTGGTGGCAGTGTTACACATCTCAGTTGTTGGTTAACCTTCATAAAACCAAAGAAGCGTGCTGCGGTCTCTTCCTGCAGTGGTGTGTTGGTGTGGAGAGTTTCCTCCTCCTCCTCTCTGCATACTCCAGTCTCTGAAACAGTGACAAGGCTTCACCACCTGAGTGGAAGAAGGAGTTTACATCATGGCGTTGAACCTCACTATCAACACGAGCAACCCGCCTCTAGGTGAGTGTTTGCTTGCAGGGATCTCGGAGCAGATCCTCCAGGGGGAGCGGGGTGTTGTGCACGCAGGCAGCCGGTGACAGTGGGCTATTTGGGGTGCTGCGACGTGTCAGTCAGCTCAATGATTGACACTATGTGGGGGAATGCTCCTATTTGAAGTCTGTTTGCGTGCATTAAACTGTGCTGCTTCAGGGAACGTGAGACGTGATCATACCCTTGTTTACTGTGGAAGGTACGAGAGAAACAAGAGCAACAATAAACAACAAAGAAACAGTTTAGTTTCCGATGCGTCTGTTAAATGTTGTCTATTGACCAGTATAATTTAATATTAGAGTCCGGGAAACTTAGATATCACTATGGATGCCGAAGCAGTTGTGTAGTTTATTTGGCGAAACAGCAACTCCACCTATGAAAGGAAACTGGTTGGACGGTATGTCCATATCGGTTTATACAGGGTGGGTTACCTAGCGCATTCAGCCGGCGGCTCCTGACAGTGTGCAGCGCTGTGGACAGCTAACAAGCTAACGCTAGTTAGCATGCCGTCGTGGCACACGCAAAACAACAACAAGTGAACACTTTAAATGTAATAATGACAGATTAAACAAAACTCGTCCACTCTCCTCCACTTTATCCACTGCAGACATTTACCACCGGGAAACTGTCTGTGAAAAGTCTGCTTGAAAATGATTGTGGACACTGCACATAAAAGCAGTTGACACGCTGAAGTTAGCTAATTGTCGCTAGCTCAGTTCAGGTTTACACATATACCACGTTACATGTTACTAAAGTGTAGGTATACATGGACATGTGTTATTTTAAGTGTGAGAGATGTGTTCGATAGAGTGTGG
Organism: Pleuronectes platessa; assembly: GCF_947347685.1. Taxonomy (NCBI): domain Eukaryota; kingdom Metazoa; phylum Chordata; class Actinopteri; order Pleuronectiformes; family Pleuronectidae; genus Pleuronectes; species Pleuronectes platessa. The sequence goes on along the minus strand of NC_070626.1, from coordinate 7,850,669 downwards.
ACACGGCTTTAAACCAATATGAGCTAATAGAATGACTAGCTTTAACAGGGAATGAACAGCGCCGCGACGCGTTGGCAGTGAGAACAGCAGGCTGATGCAAGCATCCTGAAACGTGGTGTTGGGTGGGGGAGTGACTGTGATGTGCACATTTATTTCTGTTGCTGTCATGTACTGTTTGTATCATCTGTTGAAAATGTAGATAGTGTTGCAGTTTGCTAATCTTTTTCTAGATTTAATTTAAAAAGTTGTCTATAGAAAAAAAAAGCGATGCAGCAATGCCGCTGTCATCCTATTAGCTACAATAATTTGATCAACTGAATACTTTAGTACTAGTGTGCTCGGTAGCTAGATCAGGGGACCAGTTCAACTTGTTCCTGGTTCAGCTACACATGTGAAGATTGCCAGTCATCCAGTAAATTGTCGTTCTGAAGGGAAGAAGCCCTTGGGCTAGCAGAGAATCTTCTGGAATCTAAAGCATATCCACTTCCTCTTGACTGAAGCTGATCATACTGACAAACCCTATACACAAACTAACAAACACGTGTGTCCTGCAGGTGCGCTGCTGGCAGCCGAGCATCTGAAGGGCAGTGTCCAGGTGTCGGTGGAGGAAGGCAAAGACAACCGCCTTCAAGTCTCAGAGTATGTGACACAATTATAACATCAAAGTTCACAGATCTAGCTGATCGTCAACAGGCAGTGTAGAAAAAAGTAAATAAATGACAATATGTAGAAACATATACATTTTTGGAGATTATTTGGAGCAAACTGAGTGAATCTCTTCCATGTTTTCTGGGATTGCCCCTCTATTAACCTTTTCTGGCAGTAAATAAATGCATTGAGAGAATGGGGAGGATAAATCTCCCACTGACCTTTTGAGGCAATGTACTGGGGGAAAATAGTCAAAAGACTGACAAGTGTCAGGGTAGTGCTTATTACAGATTAAAAAAAAATGTCTGAAGACAAGGGCATCGAAAAAAGAAGCTGGGTAGATGCCATGCATAGCGAATGTAAGATGGAGAACTTAACTTTCTCTTTCAGATTGGATTCAGACATATTCAATACAATCTGGATTAAATGTATCTTAACAACTAGATAGGACTTGGTGCATTACTACATATGTGTTTTTGTTGTTGTTATGGAGATAATGAAACACTAAACAAATGGAAGAAGTAAAAAGTACACTACAGAGAGGAGCCTTATCTGGTAAGTACAGCAGGGACATACACTCCTGATCAAAATCTTAAGACCAGTTAAAAAATTGCATGAATTTGCATTTTGCACTGTTGAATCTTAGGAAGGTTCTAAGTAGAGCTTCAAAATGCAAAAAGAAGAAATGGGAACAAGAGCCCAAAAGTTGTGAGCAGGCAATTTATTGAAAACAACAATTTAACTGAAGTAGGCTGTTCATCAGCTGATCAAAAGTTTAAGACCACAGCTAAAAAAATAAAAAACCCTCCTAAAACAGAAATTAAAGTGTCAAAAACGCACTCAGTAATGAGTAGCTCCACCATTATTGTTGATCACTTCAAAAATTCGTTTTGGCATGCTTGATGCAAGTGTTTCCAAAAGGCTAGTGCGAATGTTGCGCCAAGTGGTGAAGATGGCTTGACGAAGGGCATCCACTGTCTGGAACTGAAGTCCATTTTTGTAAACTTCCCTCGCCATCCATCCCCAAATGTTCTCAATTGGATTAAGATCAGGGGAACACGCAGGATGGTCCAAAAGAGTGATGTTATTCTCCTGGAAAAAAGTCTTGGTCAGACGGGCATTGTGAATTGGAGCGTTGTCCTGCTGAAAAACCCAGTCGTTACCACACAGACGAGGGCCCTCAGTCATGAGGGATGCCCGCTGCAACATCTCCACATAGCCAGCTGCTGTTTGACGCCCCTGCACAACATGGAGCTCCATTGTTCCATTGAAGGAAAAAGCACCCCAGATCATGATGGCGCCCCCTCCACTGTGCCGCGTAGAAAACATCTCAGGTGGCATCTCCTTGTCATGCCAGTAACGTTGGAAGCCATCAGGACCATCAAGGTTCAATTTTTTTCTCGTCAGAGAAAAAAACTTTCTTCCACCTTTGAATATCCCATGTTTGGTGCTCCCTTGCAAAGTCTAAACTGGCAATTTTGTGGCGTTGAAGGAGACGTGGCCTTTGAAGACGTTTCTTGTTTTTGAAGCCCTTCCTTCGCAGATGCTGTCTGATGGTTATTGGGCTGCAGTCAGCACCAGCAATGGCCTTAATTTGGGACGAGGATCGTCCCGTGTCTTGACGGACAGCCATTCGGATCCTCCGGCTCAGCGCCGGTGAGATTTTTTTGGGTCTACCACTTGATTTTTTTTTGTTCCATAACCCTGAGGATCTTTTAAGAAATGCAAAATGACTGTCTTACTGCATCCAACCTCAGCAGCGATGGCACGTTGTGAGAGGCCTTGTTTATGCAGTTCAACAATCCTACCACGTTCAAAGACGGTGAGCTTTTTTGCCTTTGCCATCAAGAGGTCTTCACAGTGTGATTACTTGACAGGAAATGACATGGAATCCAAATTTTTGCACAGATTTTGGCTTTTAAAGTCTGTGGTCTTAAAATTTTGATCAGCTGATGAACAGCCTATTTGAGTTAAATTGTTGTTTTCAATAAATTGCCTGCTCACAACTTTTGGGCTCTTGTTCCCATTTCTTCTTTTTGCATTTTGAAGCTCTACTTAGAACCTTCCTAAGATCCAACAGTGCAAAATGCAAATTCATGCAATTTTTTAACTGGTCTTAAGATTTTGATCAGGAGTGTATGTGTTCAATGGGGTAAAAATGTAAGTGCATAAATAATGTTAGAGTATGAATATGAGGAATAATGCATATGCATATTGTATGTTAAAATATAGAGAGATGGACATCAGCATTTGACAGGAAATCTACTGACAATAGACACCTATGATATGGAATAGTTTTCAGATGAGGACATATTTCATTGCCTTGTCCACCCATTTGGATCTAATTTATTCATTAATTTCATCTGTTAAAAGGAAATTAAATAAGAAATTGTTTAGATATTTTAATAATGGTTAAAAAAAAAACATTATTTAGAAAATCTCTGTGTTTATAGATTTAGAGCACGCAGATATATCACTTCTTGTTTTGCCTGTGCCGATGAATCATCTGTTAACTGTCCCTTCCTCAGTGCGATCCAGTTCAATGATGCCAACTCCATCAGTCGGTACTTGGCCCGTGTGGCTCCTGCTCTTGGCCTCTACGGAGCCAACATGATGGAGCAGACTGAGGTGTGTATAGTTGTATATAATTGAGATTTATTGCAACATTTGGTGTTTCTTGGTTCTTATTTCTGATTATGTCTGCAGGTTGACCACTGGTTGGAGTTCAGCGCTCGCTGTCTGTGTGGCCAGCCCAGTTTGACCGTGGGGCTGGGGGAACTGGATCTGGCCCTTTCCCTGCGCACATTCCTGGTTGGACATGCCCTCACCCTGGCGGATCTCTCTGTCTGGGCTGCCCTGAAAGGTCAGTACCATCCAGGATGTGGCAGTTTGGACCTCTTCCTCTTTTACTCTGTCTGTTTCAGTTTGGAATTTCTGCAGGTGAATGGGTGAAATGCACAGCTACAGGTTGTGCTTGATTCTTCACAGGTCATGAGGGATGGCCAAGCCAGGGCAAATCCTTCTCCCACGTCAATCGCTGGTTCTCCTTCCTGAGCTCACAGGTTGCCTTCACTGCAGTGGACAACAAGTACACCACTAAGAAAGCCTCAACGACCAAATCCAATGTAAGTTGAATTTCATTAATTTTCTTTTTTAACTAATAAGTTTGATAGAAAACAATGTTTGGTTATGTTAAATCATTGAACTGAAACTGTAAATGGATATTTAGTCCGGTGAGGTTGACATGGAACTTTACACTTAGCAAACATAAAGAAAAGTGGAATAGTATATGGTATTGAAATTAATACATATTTTAAGATTAAAAATATTTAAAGTAAATGTTTCTCTCCTGTATTCCTGACTGCCTGTGTTCTACAGTCGAGCGAAAAGAAGGCGGATGTCGGAAAGTTTGTTGAATTGCCAGGAGCTGAGATGGGCAAAGTGGTAGTTCGATTCCCTCCTGAGGCCAGCGGGTAAGGCTCAATCTTCATCTGACCTAGGGGATGCTCAGATTACAACCATTAGATCCCTCAGTGTGCGGTAGCGCCCTGGTCTATTTGTTAACAGGTACATTTATCTGTCTCTCTAGATACCTGCACATTGGCCATGCCAAGGCTGCTCTGCTCAACCAGCACTACCAGCTCACATTCAAAGGCAAGCTCATCATGCGCTTTGACGACACCAACCCAGAGAAGGAAAAGGAGGACTTTGAGAAGGTGAGACTTCCAATTTCCAGTGGTGAAAGAATAATTCCCTTAAGCACATCTAAATAGACAAAAATGTAAAATAAAAAGGGAAAAGTATCACATCCACTTCTATATCACAGTAAAAGCGGATATGTACTTACTCATTATACACTTTATAGAATTGAAAGTGAAAGTACGTGCATAGTTCAGTACTCCATTCTATTACATAATAGGCATTTGCCTCTTCTGTATCAACTTATGGGGTTTCTTTTGTTACGCTTTGCTCTACTGAAACGTTGAATGTTTCCTGCCTGCTCTGATTCGATCAGTGGCTCAATCCCCCTCTCGTTATTAATTACTTATAAAAAAACTAAATTATGTGAACATATAACACAGTGCATTGTAAAATTTAGTGGAGTAGAAAGTACAGATATTTGCTGTTAATATGTATCAGATTAAAAGTGAAAGTGTACCTGAAAATGAATCAACCCAAGTACATTTTTCATGTATCTGTACTGTAACGAAGTTAAATGTATTTGATCCCAACACTGCAAATGTCTCAGGGTAAATGGGAAAATATAAATGATTAAATTGTGAATTATGTTATTTCCGAACCACCTGTTAGAAATGAAAAGAGTTAATGTTCTTATTTCCAAATGTCGTTGCTTCTCCTCAGGTGATCCTAGAAGATGTCGCAATGCTCCAGATTAAACCCGACCAGTTCACCTACACCAGCGACCATTTCCCCATCATAATGCGATTTGCTGAACAGATGCTAACTGAGGGCAAGGCCTACATCGACAACACCCCCCATGAGCAGATGAAGCTGGAGAGGGAGCAGCGCACTGAGTCCAGCTGCAGAAATAACAGTACGACTGTCAATCACAGTGAACACTGAAACTACAATATGCAAACTTGCTGAAGCTACAATGTGCAACTTCTCTCTCTTCTGCAGCGGTGGAGCAGAACATGAAGATGTGGTCTGAAATGAAAGCTGGAACAGAGAGTGGTCAGGCTTGCTGCATGAGGGCCAAGATTGACATGAAGTCCAACAACGGCTGCATGAGAGATCCCTGCCTGTACCGCTGCAAGACGGCTAGCCACCCCCGCACTGGAAACACCTACAAGTGCTTAACCTTTTTATGTCTTTTTAAAGATTTTTTAAATCAAATCATCTGGGATATTTGCATAAACTGTTTTTACTATTTAAATATTTACTCAAATCAGTTGTGGAAACTGACCATCTCTTTTCTTGCAGCGTCTACCCAACATACGACTTTGCCTGCCCCATCGTGGACAGCTTGGAGGGTGTGACCCATGCTCTTAGGACCACCGAGTACCATGACCGGGACGATCAGTTCTACTGGATAATCGATGCCTTGCGGATGAGAAAACCCTACATTTGGGAGTATGCCAGACTCAACCTCAATAACACAGTGCTGTCGAAGAGAAAGCTAACCTGGTTTGTCGATCAAGGATATGTCGATGGATGGTATGTTTTTTTAATTTTTTTTTAATAAATTCCCTCACTTTTCCTTCTCCTCCTCTTAGTGTTCGCTTTTGACTAATTCTCACCTCATTCTCCAGGGATGACCCTCGCTTCCCCACTGTCAGAGGAATCCTGAGGAGAGGAATGACTGTGGAGGGTCTGAAACAGTTCATAGCAGCCCAGGTACATCTGTTAGCCATAGTTAGAGAAGTCAGGAGATGTTTATGACAAAGATGGAACCCTTATTTTCTTAAATGGAAAAATAAACCTTTCCCTCCGTCCCCTTATCTTTGTTATGGATGTTTAATGCAATTAATGTATTCAACAAAACAAATAAACACCATAACCGTTCAGATTTCTAGAAACTGTGATCAAAAATACATAAATTTGACTGATGATCAGCTCTCAGCAAATTATAGAAATAGTTATCATGGTTTCAACTCCCTGCCTCTGAATTCAAAGACTGAGGGCATGATAACTTCATCTGGGATTAACAAATCAAATCTGTAACTGCTTCCAAAAAGCCAAATTAGCTGGAATACAGGATTATCTGAGCATATTAAAATGTAGAACATTATAAACAGGACGGCACAATGTCATCATTATAGTCAGAAATGTGATGATTATGTAATGAACAAGAAATTCAAACAAATTTTCCTTTTCCTTTTATTCTCTTTCCAGGGAGGGTCAAGATCAGTGGTGAACATGGAGTGGGACAAGATCTGGGCTTTCAATAAGAAGGTACATTTTTCCTCTTTTCAATAATCAATGTGATGCTGTACATCAAACAATACAAATTATAGACAACATTGATACCAATATGCAGTTTAATAGTTAGAGAGACTGATAAGAGTGACCAACCCCCGTCAACAAGTGAATGGCTTGGCTTTTGCCACAACAGATATTTGCCAAACTCCAAATGGATCAATATATAGTATGATGCATGAATGTGCTGCGGGGCCTACTGAACACTTGTGCTCGGGCAAGTGATTGACAGAGGTACACGTATTTGCCCGTGGATTCACTGCTGGCACGGCTTCTTTCTGCTTTGCTGCTCTCATTCTGTTTTAACACTTTCATTTGCCACCTCTTCCCCTGAAGCTCATCAACCCACCATTACTCCTCATTGTCCCCACGGTGACACTGAAAACCTCACAAACCCAACCGGCTACTTCATTTCATGCCCCTGCTCAGTTGTTTGTGTATTGTCTTTTGATCTCCTCATTTTCATCTGTGTGGACGTCCGTGTCACTTTCTCCCATTTGGTTTGTTCTCGCTGGCACCTGCTGCTCCATCCCCGAGTCAGAGATAGAAGGTGTGACATTGATGAGCGAGATCCAAACCATAGTTAGAAAAGCTGATTTTATACTTCTCAGGACCGACACTAGTCTCCCTTGAGTTAAACATGGTGGGGCTGAACACTGACTCCCAGGACTCTCTATGATGTGGTGATAATGGCAACATTTAGCTTGTGTTGGAGGTTTTATAACAACTAGCTATTTCTGTTTTTACAAAGGGATCCATATGCATGTTTCAGATAGCCCGCTCCTCCCTGCCTTCTTCAGACAGTTTCATGTTCCCACAGTTCTTTCCCGTCAACTTATCATTTAAAGTGATACTTTGACAGTAGATGTTCATTTTGGATGGTCCAAATTCAGTAAACACAGGCTCGCAAAACCCATTATTATTTTGTTTAGTGGATCGATCAATAATGAATCAGTGATTGACAAACCTCGAGCAGAATAGGTTTGTGTTGTTTTAACCTGAAGAGGATTTCAACCCAAGGCAAAAAAGAAAAGTAAATCTGAGTCGAGGCAAAGTGAAGAGAGTTCAAGAGAAACAAAACCAGGACGTTTTAGTGATGAGGGGAAACTATGTAAACAGCCCATTCTGTGTAAATGTGTCTCTACCTTTATCCTCTCTCTTCCTCCCTCCTTATATCTGACATTGAACAGCATCTCACTCTTCTGTTTCCAAGCTGCCAATTAGCTGTCTGAAGGTACTCCTCCTCCTCCTCCTCGTCTTCCTCATTTTCACCCACGCGCTCTCCGTTTTCATCATGGGCTAGTTTCTCTAAAAATCCACCTGCAGTCTTCACTATTTTACCAGCCAAGTAGAGTACGGGGTAATAGATACAAAGTTGTGCCCAAAAATGTCAGTTTAACCTGTTAACGAACAAAGAGAAGGCGCGTAAGAGGAACATCAAGAGTTGTGTAGTGGTCAGATTAGAGCTTGAACCTCAACTAGCTCCCAGGTGCAGAACTGTACATTATCTACAGATTAAAAGTCTAAAAAAAGTACAGAACTTTTTAAGACCTTCACAGAAAAAGGTTGAACCCTAGATTTTGTATTTGTCAATGTAAATAGTAGTTATAACTGTTGTTTGTGTCCTTAACATCTGCTGATGGTTGACAACTTATCATCAAACTATTACCGAAGACCTTCAAGTGTACAAGGGATATTCATTATCTTGTCTAATGTTTACAATAGTTGTTGGCTGTTTGGAGGCTCAGTGACTCAGTGATAATAGACAAGTTCCATTTTTAGCAAAAACGTCAATTAACCATTTATTTATTAAAAAATGTATCAACTCAATGAACTTGTTAATCTGTTAATCTATTTTCTTTCTGCCCATCTGCAAAAAATGTGTTCACTTAGATGTCATTTGTCCCTTTGCGATTGTACAGTCTTATTCATCTACCTGTCTTTGCAGTATTTCAACTCAACTCTGACTATAAAGCCTGAAATAATACTTCATAAAGAGGCTTTGCCCTAGTTGCCCTCTGAACCCCTTGGCCTCTTGGCCTGTGCCCCAAGCCCTCATAGGTAGCAATGGGTTCTTTAAAAGTCTTTAGCTTTGTTAACACTAGACGTCATGGTAGCTTGACGTTTTAGGAACTGCCATTTGCCTGTACAACTCTTTTCACAGCAACAGTTTAATAATAGAGAAGAATGTGAATTTGAACGTTCAGCGAAACCACATTATCTTACTAAAAAGGAAAGTGAAGCTCTTTCTGTCTTTCTGTGATTTGGGCCAATTTAAAACCAACAAGTGCGATGGTTTGACTTTATCGTTAGATTATCCAAATGCAGAGTTAAATCTTAAATAAACTTTTTTTTTTTACTTCACACACTCCTAGCTCATGCATACCCAGTGCAAAATCCTCCCGCCATCCTGTTGTCCCCTCCGTCTCTCCCCTTCTTTCCATCCATTGAATCCATTGCAGCGTTTTCATTGAGAAGTTTCCTTTTAATATTTCTAAATCCACTTAAACATCTTTGATATATATGTGATATTTAAGAAATGCATCATGCCTTATCTCCTAAACCACGACTATCACAAACAGCCTTTAATCAGGTCAAATTCACTCCTCATTCTGTTTTATCATTCTGCCCTGTTTACTGCCAAACACCTTCTCTACCAACTGCTTCCTAACATGAGATCATTTTACAACATTTGATGTAGGAAAATAAAATATGACTGATGTATAACCTCCGATATGTATATTATAAATTTGATGCTATCAGATCATTATTTGGAAGCATCCACAATCTATTCTTCACCAAAGTGATGCCCCTACTGATATGATGATTAATTGATCTATTCTGCAAATCATAGAGCTGGAAATCGGGCTCCATCACACTCCCACTGGCTGGTAACATAGTGACAGAGGATGGAGGCTTAATAAGCAACTGAATAAACTATTGTTTCCGTGACCGGCAAACAGACATGATCCACTCATGATCCAAGTTTTCTGTTGCCACTCATCTTTTTGTCGAGACTCTGACTTCCTCTGTTTGGCATTGAGCAGATCAGGGTATTTTTATGCTTTGACTGAAGCTGCATCATTTTATGCTTGGTCCTTTCATTACACAGCATTTTGTTTTTGGAGATTTCATGAAGCTGCTGTCTTCTTCTTCTGACCTGTTTTGTGTCTGTTTCTGTCTGTACGTGTGTGTGTGTGTGTGTGTGTTAGGTGATTGATCCAGTAGCCCCCAGATACACAGCTCTGTCCACCTCCTATGTGGTTCCTGTTTCTATCTCAGAGGCAAAGGAGGAGATGAAGGAAGTGGCCAAACACCCAAAGGTTAGTGGTCTATCACCCTTCCTCTCATTGTACATTTTATATTTATCTTTCAATGCTTAGTGAAAGTAGATTGGTTTATTTAAATTAGCTGAGATGTTTCTGAACACTTTATCTTATTTTTCGAAACCCTCTTCATGTACCAATAGTCATCTGAAAAACAAAAAGAAAACAAGGTGTCTGTGGCCATTGCAGGACTGTTATTCACACGACCAACATTTAATTCTGACCATATGAAATGATTGGTCTGTTGGTAACCAGCTTTGAGTCTTCATAAGCCGTAGAGACATATTCCGCTGAATTAGAGTTGATAAAATTTAGTGAGCGATTCACAGAAAATACATCTTCTAGCAGATGTCAGTCGGTACATGTTCATGTGTTTTGGGGGCATACCTTTGATGAGGGGACTGATGGAAGGGGATGAGATATATCGGTTTCTTTTTCTCTAAATGTAGCCTGGTCTAAACAGCTCTGCCATGATAACCAACCATAGCTTTAAAGAAATGTACCAGTGTTTTGCATTATTATACACAATGGTGTTTGTAATTTCCAATGCCAATGTTTGAAGTAATGCAAGGGTGGTCACAAACCTTTTAGGCCAATTTAAACCATAAGGAGGTGATGGTTTCAATGATATCGAAGGAAGCCACTGGACTCAGCTTTGTTGTGATAAAAAATCGCAAACCGTAGAGCTCTTACTGGAAATACACCAACTGCTGGTGTGCTGACTGCTCTCATCCAATGAGAGCAGTCAGCAAAATGATTTCCATTCTAGTAATTTATATCAAATTATGAGGCATCAGGTTTTTGTATTAAGATTTCCAAACATCATAGCTTATGAATGCTATGTGCTCTGTGGTCAGAGCTTTAATGCATTCTCTGGCCACTTTGGGATATTAACAATCTCTAATTCAAAAACCAGTATGTTTCATTGTAATGAATCTGCTCTGCTGAGCATAGTCTCTGCAAGTCGATTTTGAGGTCCATGCACTGCATTTAATTAAAACCACTGAGCCCCAGGAGGGTGTGGGGGAAAAAACATTTTGGGTGATACTTTGATTTCTGCGCCCGTCCAGAACACAGAGGTGGGCATGAAGGAGGTCTGGTACGGACCCCGAGTTCTGATTGAAGGAGCAGATGCTGAGACTTTCTCAGAGGGGGAGATGGTCACCTTCATCAACTGGGGCAACCTCATTATCACCAAGATCAACAAGTATGTGTAATCATTTCTCAGCAAATCCATCTAGTTGTTAAGTATCACATGATGTTGTGTCAAGGTTTATGATATGCTTTTTCACCCATTCATGTTTTCATCCCTTCTCACCACTCAGAGCGGCTGACGGTAAAGTTGTGTCCATGGAGGCTCGTCTGAACCTGGACAACAAGGACTACAAGAAGACAACAAAGATCACATGGCTGGCTGATACAACCAGCGCCCCGCTTCTGCCCACCCTCTGCATCATCTACCTGCCTCTCATCTCCAAAGCTGTCATCGCCAAAGAGGACGACTTCAAAGAATACATTAATAAAAACAGCAAGGTCTGTCCTGCAGTGCTTGCACCCAACCTCATCCTCGCGTGTCTCGTTTACTTTGGTTGTATATATCATTTCTATTTTTCACTCTTTCAGTTGGAAGAGAAGATGCTTGGAGATCCCTGTCTGAAGAACCTGAAGAAAGGCGACATCATCCAGCTCCAGAGACGAGGCTTTTACATCTGCGACCAGCCTTATGAGCCAGTCAGGTGAAGTGTTTGTGTGCCTGAACCACCCATGTTCATAGAGGACATTTCCCCTGTCTTAGTGACTTTATTGTCTTCCTTTCTGCGTCTAACTGTGGTTAACATCTGTAGCCCTAACAGCTGTAAGGAGAGCCCCTGTGTCCTGCTCTACATTCCTGATGGTCACACCAAGGAGATGCCGACTGCTGGATCCAAGGACAAAGGCAAGAGCCAGACCTCCAGCAAAACAGTGAGTGCCTTTCAAGAAAATGTATAACATTGGTCAGTCACTAATAAAAACAAACTTTGGTCCAAAAGTTTTGTCCGTAATCTTGTTTACAAACAAACTGACAGGAAAGTTATACCCCTCATTGAAGGAGGTAATGACCCAACAGAAGCACTCAAAGTGTTTACACAGTAGTGCACTTTGATATTTAGTTTTGTAGCATTTACCATTTATGGGAGTGACAAATCTAAACTGTATTGAGCCCAAATGGAAAGACGGGAGTAAAATAAAGTTGGATGAAGATCCAGTTATTTTTTGTGATTCTCAGATTTTCATTTCTTGCTCCATCTGTAAATCTGTCTTACCTCTCTTCTTAGCCCACCACCACCACCAAGGCTGCCTCTAAGTCTGCCCAAGCACCTGCCCCTAAGTCTGCCCAAGCACCGGCCTCAGCCTCAGCTGGTGACCTGCTCTCCAGCATTGTAGCACAAGGTGAAGCTGTCCGCCAGCTAAAGACTGCCAAAGCCCCTAAAACTGATGTGGACAAGGCCATTCAGCAGCTGCTCTCTCTCAAGGTGAATCAGCTGTTACTTAAAGAAAAATAAACAGCAAATCACGATACTAACTGTTAATAATTCAAATGATTTGCTATTCATATCTACCTTTTTTTTCATCTCTCTCTCTCTCTTGCAGGCTCAGTTTAAAGAGCAGACAGGTATGGACTACAAGCCAGGTATGGCCCCTCCCACCTCAGCTCCAACACCACCCATATCTTCATCAGACCCCACCTCCTGTCCGTTCACCCGAGTGACCCAGCAGGGTGAGCTGGTCAGGAAACTGAAGGCAGAGCAGGCACCCAAGGTACGTTCGCGTTTGTCTAATCATGTCCACAAACCATCGTCCAATAATCGTTTGTGTTCACGTTTGCATGTCCACTCGCTCTTCCCGCCCACATCTGGTTGTCCAATCATCCCCCATGTGCCAAGGCATTTGTTTCCCTCTGTGGATTTCGAGTGACTTGTCCAGTCATTTTTCATTCGTCCATTCAAACTGCGTGATGTGTCCAGTCATTGTTCGTGTCTGCACGCGTTTGACGAGTCATTTCTCATGTCCCATACAATTTGCATGCCGATGAAGTTTATCTTTAACTACCTACAACAATAAGCTGGTTTGTTGATGGTACTAGGACCAGATTGACGTAGCGGTGAAGCAACTCCTCGCTCTAAAGGCGGAGTTTAAAAAGATGACTGGTCAGGATTACAAACCAGGGATGGCCCCGCCCACTGCCGCCGCTCCCCCTGCTCCTTCCCCTGTGACCAACTCTTCTTCAGGTCTTTATGAGCGCGTTTCACAGCAGGGGGAGGTCGTGAGGAAACTGAAGTCTGAGAAAGCCCCCAAGGTATCCAAATGCAGCATGGCAGACAGTAGAAAATGTTGCTTATTTATGCCCAAATAATATTTGTGAATATAAGTTATAAGTTTTCCGAGACCCCAATTACATATTTGTCCACCACTGGATAATGCAGTGTGGTAGGAAAACATTAAAGTGTCAGGATGATTTCTGAGAAATGTTGCAGAATTGGAAAAAAAATTGCAAAAATGTATTTCCAACATTCTCTTTCATTTCACTATAAAAACTATAAATTTGTTGCTTTTATACATAAACTTGTTGTTTTGGAACATTGGTCGGTCTAACGAGATGTTTCAAGACATCATCTTGAATCAAGGAAAACTGTGACGGAGTTTTTTTAAATGTGACTGAGTGTAGGACAAGGTGTTTTGAATAGGTAAACATAAAAAAACTAAAATGCCCCATAAATACTGGATTTGTGGAAGAAAACAATAACTGATGTAAGTGAATCAAACATTAGTCTGAGCTTTTCTAAAGTATAGCTTGATTCAACACCAATGATGATAACGTTTTAGACTGGTCAATAATGATGAAAATGAATGTAGGTGTAACAGCTTATGATGTTTATACAAATTGTTTGTATCAAGACGTTTGAGCTCACATTTTAAAGGAATATTAACATAACTTCCTGATGTTAATTGTGGACAGGTGATGTTACAACAGTGTTAAACCATTTCAGAAATATAAAAACTGGTATTAACTGATTGACTGTATCCATCTTGTCTCCAGGATCAGGTCGATGCTGCAGTGAAGCAGCTGCTTGCCCTGAAGGCAGAGTACAAACAGCTCACAGGTCAGGACTACAAGCCGGGGGCCGCTCCAGTTCAGAAAACCCCTGCTCCTGTCCCGAGCAGCCCCAGCCCTGCACCTGCTGCCACCGGCATCCACGAGAAGGTTGCTGAACAGGGAGAAATGGTTAGAAAACTGAAGACTGAAAAAGCTCCCAAGGTTGGTCCAGACTGTTTCCCTTGCTTTGAGACGTTCTACATTGTTGTATAGTCGTGCATTTGTTCACTGCAGCTTTGATGACATGGCTCTCTTCATGCTCACTGTTCCAAAGGATCAGGTAGATGCTGCAGTGAAGCAACTGCTTGCCCTGAAGGCTGAGTACAAACAGCTCACAGGTCAGGACTACAAGCCGGGGGCCGCTCCTGTTCAGAAAACCCCTGCTCCTGTCCCGAGCAGCCCCAGCCCTGCACCTGCTGCCACCGGCATCCACGAGAAGATTGCTGAACAGGGAGAAATGGTTAGAAAACTGAAGACTGAAAAAGCTCCCAAGGTTGGTCCAGACTGTTTCCCTTGCTTTGAGACGTTCTACATTGTTGTATAGTCGTGCATTTGTTCACTGCAGCTTTGACGACATGGCTCTCTTCATGCTCACTGTTCCAAAGGATCAGGTAGATGCTGCAGTGAAGCAACTGCTTGCCCTGAAGGCTGAGTACAAACAGCTCACAGGTCAGGACTACAAGCCGGGGGCCGCTCCTGTTCAGAAAACCCCTGCTCCTGTCCCGAGCAGCCCCAGCCCTGCACCTGCTGCCACCGGCATCCACGAGAAGGTTGCTGAACAGGGAGAAATGGTCAGGAAACTGAAGACTGAAAAAGCTCCCAAGGTTGGTCCAGACTGTTTCTCCTGCTTTGAGACTTCCTACATTGTTGTATAGTCGTGCATTTGTTCACTGCAGCTTTGACGACATGGCTCTCTTCATGCTGACTGTTCCCCAGGATCAGGTAGATGCTGCAGTGAAGCAGCTGCTGGCTCTAAAGGCAGAGTACAAACAGCAGACTGGAAAGGATTACAAACCAGGAGCCCCAGCTACTCCTGCCCAGACCAGCTCCTCCTCCACCAAGTCCAGTTCTTGTCCACAGTCCCCGGAGCTGTTCTCACAGGTGTCCCAACAGGGAGAGCTGGTGAGAAAGTTGAAGTCTGAGAAGGCCCCCAAGGTAAGGAGCCAATCACAGGCTGGACTAAAAAACAGCATCAAGTGGAGAGTTACAAAAAAAAAATTGTGCTTCTGTTTCAGGATCAGGTGGATGAAGCTGTGAAGAGTCTTCTGGACCTGAAGAACAAGTACAAGACTCTTACGGGAGAGGACTACAAACCAGTGGCTGCTGCTGGAGGTCCTGGCGGAGAGGACAAAAACCGCAAGGAGAAGGAGAACAAGTCTGAGAAGCAGGGAGGTGGAGCTGGAGGTGGAAAGAAGAGTAAAGGAGAGAAGGCCGGGCAAGGCAAAGAGTCTGCAGGAGGAGCTGGAGGAGCAGGAGATGGTCAAGGAGCCAAGAAACAAACACGGTGAGGGACTGGATAGAAGTGAAAGAGCGGTCAAGCTGTAGATCCTGAAATTGTTTGCAGCCATACTTCAAGATGTTAACGTGCTAACCGTCATCCCTCTGACAATAAATACAAAGACCATTGTCAAATATTGAGGAACAAAGTATTGTTTTACTTTTTGCATCTGAAATCAACTTTTCTGCTTTAAACCCTTTCTTTCAATCTCTGTATGCAGACCTTTCATTATGATTTCTAAACCTGTTCACACTCTTCACTGTGGTCACCCTCGCTGTGCAGACTGATGGATATATTTATTTTCCTATTGCACATTCAGTGAAAAAAAGCATGAATATGTGCCTTTATTTCTGTCATTTTCTGAATTGACCTGTAGACTCAGAATCTCTGAGCCAATAAAAAATATTCGTACTGAAATGTTTTCTTATAGTGTGTTCAAATTAAATAAGTTTATTGACTTGTGTGACCAGCACATGCACAGTGACTTGACAGTTGTTGGATTAACTGGGCAATGACTTAGCTTTGGCTGTTAGCCAATGCTTGTGCTAATTTGGATCCTAATAAAACACAACTGATAGCTGGAATCAAGTAACAGATTCCTATTTTTAGAACTTGCCTGGTACTCTTACTGTTTCAGACTTCTCTCCAAGCCTTCGCCTTTATGTTCCATCTCTGTAAAGTAGTGGCAAGTTTGTCCTCTATTTCTGATTCTCAGTGAAGTCAGGAGAATCTCAAAATCTCATGCCGACTGTCGCCTGATGCAAATCTATGGCTTTTTGTGTCTTTGCATTGACTTTGTATGTAATCGCATCAAGGATAAATTCACTTTGAACTTAACAAATTAAAGATTGTTAGCTTCAACAGAAATACTGGGGGGACAGTGGCATGAAGGTGTTGCGGATTTAATTCAAATTGTAGAACACTATTAAACTTGGATACTGAAGATGGATCATCTGTGAGCACAGCTTAATGACTGAAGGAAGTTTTGTATTGGATATGGTGAGTCTAATTAGTTGGTGTGGTTTTCATATGCTTGATTAGTGTGTGCTTTGCTTTGAGACATGCTGCATGACTCTGTGGATGTCTGTCTGTCAGCCCTCCTCGTTGGTCCAGACTCAAATCTCAACACTGAGATGACTTTGTACAAACAGTTATGATCCCCAGAGGACGATTCCCATTGACTTTGCTGATACCTGATTTTCTCCGTCAACCACTGGAGTTTAACATTTTTGTCCTATCGTGAAATGTCTAGAGTATTATGGGATGTGTTGTTATGATTGTTGGTAGGGATATCCATGGTGACCAGAGGGTGAATCCTAATTATCAGCTGACTTCTGCTTTAGTGCCAAGCAGCTCAACATTGTGTTTTGGTTTATGATCCACTACAAACCATGGAAATTCTCATCAGTCTCTGTTTTATTCAGATTTAATTACCATAGCATGCTAAATTAGATTGTAAACACACTAAACATTGCCTGCTTCTTAGCATTAACATGTTGGCTCTATCACCTCCTCACTGAGCTGTCAGCATGGCTGTAAACTCTTGTTTATCTTGTCTCGTGCTCACTAGAAAATTTTCATGTGACGACCATCTGAAGCTGAAGAAGATTTTTTTAATCTAAGATGCAAAAAGTACAAAAAGTAACTTGTTCCTCAAATTAAAATTAAAATCATGATAATAATTGGGGATTGTCACTTTGCAGTTATGGTGAAGCTCGGTCTGAGTGTTTTGTCAGTTAGGAGCAGGAAACTGGTTTGCTGGCTGTGCATGACTGGTTAGATTGGGAGTCGCTGTGTCAATTGTTACACTGGATCATTGAACCTGCAGCTCTCTGTGCAGTAGCTGTTGAGTAGATAAACTAACAAGTGATCGACTTTACATATATGTATATTACATATAAATTCAGTAATTTTTGCATTCGCTTCACAATAACTAATTTGTCATCCTCTTGTCAGGTTGGGCTTGGAGGCTAAGAAAGAGGAGAACCTGGCTGACTGGTACTCTCAGGTGAGTCGAATAAACACACATCTAATTGTATACGTCTAGATGACAATAATTATCATGTCATAATAATTAATTATCCAACATTATGTTGCTTTCCCCCTTCAGGTCATTACTAAAGCAGAGATGATTGAGTATTATGATGTTAGCGGCTGCTACGTGCTGCGGCCCTGGGCCTTCTCCATCTGGGAGTCGATTAAAGAGTTCTTTGACCGGGAAATTAAGAAACTTGGTGTGGAGAACTGCTACTTCCCCATGTTCGTTTCTCAAGCTGCACTCGAGAAGGAAAAGTCCCACATCGCAGACTTTGCTCCAGAGGTAAACAGGACCCAAGAAATAACAGAAAGTAACAAAATATATATAAAATGACAATATTTCCAAAAAAGCTAAATATTTAACTTAGCCGCCAATTCTTTTGAACAATTTATTAATTGGGGTTTTGTGATCTTTGTCAGGTTGCATGGGTAACCCGGTCAGGAAAAACCGAGCTGGCAGAGCCCATTGCTGTCAGACCCACCAGTGAGACAGGTCTGAACCACACGTCTTTAGCGGACACTACTGTATATAACTATGCTGAAAGACAAACTGATGTAAAAACATTTAAATTGTATTAAATGAAGTTGTCGGTGAGGTCTTGGTGCTCCGTCATGTTTGGTATAAACCTCTCTCTGTCTCCCTCTCAGCGATGTATCCGGCATACGCTAAATGGGTCCAGTCCCACAGAGACCTGCCAATCAAACTCAACCAGTGGTGTAATGTTGTGGTCAGTGTCCCCTTTTAATCACATCTACACCATTTAAATGCACATCTCACATTCCACATATATCTTGTGTTATTATTTGAATAATTGCGGGCATTTACAGTTGAAGTGTTATCTCTCTTTTCCTGCTCTTCCTCCCTATAGAGATGGGAGTTCAAACACCCTCAGCCTTTCCTGAGGACAAGAGAGTTCCTGTGGCAGGAGGGACATTCAGCATTTGCCACCCAAGAGGAGGCTGCTGAGGAGGTAATAGATCCCTGGAACCCTGATCTGGATGTATCAGTGCTGAGAAGCTGTGATAGAAATGTTTAGGTAAACTACATTTTGTATTTTTTCAGTACTAAAGGTAGTTTTTGTTTTGGCTTGTATGTGTAAATAGGTGCTTCAGATCCTGGATCTGTATGCCAGGGTGTATGAAGAGCTGATGGCGATCCCTGTGGTGAAGGGGAGGAAGACGGAGAAGGAGAAGTTTGCAGGAGGAGATTACACCACGACTGTGGAGGCTTTCATCTCTGCCAGTGGGCGAGCCATTCAGGTAATGGAGAACTGTATTAATTCACTGATTCCTCTCATCCACTTGCACTGATGCCAGCCGGACAAAATGTTTGATTTGTAAATCTCCTTTTTTCAACACGTTATCCACATGCACTCAGACACTGATGTTTTTAAGACACAAAGTAAACTTGTTAATTTGTCACTTCCTCAGGGTGCTACATCTCACCACCTTGGCCAGAACTTCTCCAAGATGTTTGAGATCGTTTTTGAGGATCCCAAGAGGCCGGGCGAGAAGCAGTTTGCTTTCCAGAACTCCTGGGGGCTCACAACCAGAACCATCGGTGTCCTCACCATGGTCCATGGAGACAACATGGGACTTATACTGCCACCCAGGGTCGCCTGCCTGCAGGTAGAATCCCTCACAAACCTATTGTCATATTTTTATATGAACTAAAATAATATTTGAAGAACATACCCCTGCGAAAGTAAACCCCTAACCTATGTTGAAAACTGGTACGTACAGACAAATATAGCATATGTTAAATTTCTAAAATGTGTCCATTCTTTCCCAGGTGGTCATAATCCCATGTGGAATCACTGCCTCTCTACCAGAGGCCGAGAAGGAGGTGCTGTTGGCCCAGTGCGCCAAATACCTGAGCAGGCTGCTGGACGCTGGCATCAGGGTGAAGTCTGACATCCGAGATAACTACTCCCCAGGATGGAAGTTCAACCACTGGGAACTCAAGGTCCTTAATAATTTTGAATTGAATGAATATTTAAATGATATTTAACATAGTTTAGTAAGAGCTTACCCATCAGACTTACAGTCTGAAAAAAGGTGGAACGAATGGTTACACAATCCCCTAATGCTGTTGTTTTGTCTTTGTGTGTCATCCAGGGAGTTCCTATTCGTCTGGAGGTTGGCCCTAAAGACATGCAGCAGCGTCAGTGCGTTGCAGTGAGGAGAGACTCTGGTGCAAAAGTGACGATTCCAGAGGCAGAGGCAGAGACAAAGCTGGCAGCCATGCTGGAGGACATCCAGACCTGCCTGTTCAAAAAGTAGGACACAGCACTACGCACCAGGGTCAGACACTGAACTGGTTTCAAAGAAGAGTTATTGAAAAGATGTTACTTGAATCTGACTGGAATGCAGCAGAGAAACCTGTCTGAACATGCTCTTAATCCCAACGAAAGAATTTCTATACATCAGGCTTCAATTTTTAACGGAAAAAAAAAAGAATCAGAGGCTTTGGCATCCAAACTCACAATCATTATCATGTCAATCAGACTTCTACACTGTTTTTTTGGGAATAAGACATTTGTGCTTCCTCTGTGGATATTCCCTTGCTACAGGACTGCTGTTATCATGATAACATTAAGCTGTGATTAAGGCAAAAAGAAAACTGCTGTATTGCAGTTGGTGTAGCTGAGTGTCTATAACCTTCCTGTTACCAGCCAGCTGGGGATACATTATGTTAGAGAGTATGTACATAGACAGATAGCCAGCGATAGCAGAGAATGCATGACAAATCTGTTTATACAAGAAAATGTATTGAAGGGTGTGTGTGTGTTTGTCAGAGCTTCAGATGACCTGAACAGTCACATGGTGGTTGCGCACTCGATGGAGGAGTTCCAGAAAGAGTTGGACCAGGGCAAGGTGGGTAACATTACCCTCTCTGTGTGTGATACATTTCAAATATCCGTCCTCACCAGAGTAAATATATGATGTTGTGGTTTGTCTTGTTTTCATAGATTGTGCAGATCCCATTCTGTGGAGAAATCGATTGCGAGGATTCCATCAAGAAAACCACTACCAAGTATGTCCATCGTCTCACTGACTGTCATGAGTCAGTGTCTTACAGCATACTTAATGCGCACATGAAAATATGGATTCAAAGAGTACAGGGTTAAATGTTCAGTGTGTAGAATCCATTTTAGGATAAGGAAAACAACAATTCCTAAAATTTGTATGATTACACAAGGGTGAGAACATCACTAGGATTATTTTATATTCAATCTTTGCTAATAGATTCCTGTCAGCTGAATCTTAAACACTGGACCTTTAAATTGCAGTTGCTGAAGGGGTTAAAAACAACACACTGCATGTTTATGTGCTGCAGCCATTCAGTATTTTCAGTCAGGGTTTTTGCTCTTGAGTACTAATTTTGATCATTTTAACATGTTTTTTGCTCTTGTTCCATCAGGGACCAGGACCTGGAGCCTGGAGCTCCATCCATGGGAGCCAAGAGCCTCTGTATTCCCTTCTCTCCCCTGAAGACGCTGCAGCCTGGTCAAGTGTGCGTCAACTGCAACAAGCCGGCCAAGTACTACACCATGTTTGGACGCAGCTACTGAGAACATGGAGGATGAGGATAATAGTTCCTAGCCTTTCCGTTTTTTTTAATCTCCTGTTGGTGTCTGGGTTATTAGGGATATGGCTGTAACTGGATGGTGGTTTTGTTTCTGTATTTCTTTCACATGTCAATATTGTTGCAATGCATCTGAAAGGATGTGAGGTTGAGAAAAAAGTTCTCTTTATTACGTTCTGAGAGTAAGGACTGGTGCAGTTTCTCCCCTCCTCTCTATCCAAAAGAATGGAAGTCACCAACAGTAACCTGTCGCATAATAACTCCTCCCTGTCGGGCAGGTTTGTCATCATATAACATGTCATCTGTTGGAGTCCTTCTAAATACCACTATTTAAATTGTAAGAGCAGCTGCTGGATTTGGAAATGTCTAAATTATTGCTCTATTTTTTGAATTTTTTATAACCCCAATTAAAAAAAATTATGTTTAGTGTTCTTTTTAATATCATATTTTTGTCAGCATTGATAAATTGAGAGGCCTTTTTGAAATCTGTCAAAACCCAAAACGTGAACCAATGGAGAGGGGAAAAAAACATCCTGAGTAACATATTGTCATCATCTTTCTGGGTAGAAGCTCTCTTTACTTACCTTCCCTCGCGTTTCTCACAGCCACTCTGTCTCAGGAACTCCAGGTATTCAGGCTTGTAGGTGGGGTGTTACTCTCACAGATCTGTCAGACGCCCTCCCTCTGTTTGTATGACTGGTTTCAGACTGTGGCTCAATACAAATCCTACAGCTGTGAGGAACTCTGTGTGAGCACAATACCAAGTAATGTGGCCTTCTGCCACATCTCTCCTGTGAAAGAATTCTACAACTTGTCTATAATAATAAAATTATAATAAACAAGAATCCATAGCAAAGTAACGTGTGGCTTTTTAAACTTTCTTTAAAACATGAGAATCAATGCACTGCATTACCTCATTAAGTATTTGTGTCGGCCTAACTTATTGGAAGATGATGTAGAAGAAAAATTGTGTGTGTGTATATATATTGAACTACGGACATAAAATGAACCACAAACAAAATGTACAATGTAAATGTAACAGATACAACAGTGTGCAATCACACATTGTAGCATTATATTGCATTTAACATTGTTAGATTAAAAAGTAATACATTTTGACAAGATTACTATATTTACTTAGTAATATATATTTAGGCAATTATACAATGTAATCATAGGGGATAAAAATGCAAACTTCCTTGATTATATAATATTAAGCCTCGTCTGGCCAACTGATAAAGAGGCACTTCCGGTGTTTATTTTTTTTCAAAGTAAAACTTGACAAACTGGTGGAAAACCTTTAACCTGGTTTCACAAACATAACACTGACACAGGTTGAAGATCATTTAAGAACAAGGAATTTGCTGATCAAATTTGTGTATTATTATCAACAGTATCCAAGATGCATTTTAAAACCATCCTTTCATGAGATTCTTTGAATTGGAGACAGTTGAAAAAGAAAAAGCCACTGTGTGTTCTGCTTTATTCACAAAGTTTGAATTGAAAATGAAAGTAAAGGAAAATCCAGAGGAGTTTCCATCTGTCAGTAAAAAGAGACAGAAAACGAGATGATGAGGAAAGATAAACAAACCCAGTAGTTCAATCAGCATTGAAACTTCAAAACACTTTTGCCCGGATCAAAGTAAAATTGTTCCTGCCATGGCTAGTATATAATTTTCATATGGAACATCAGCTATTACAGTACTCGCCTTATAATGTGAGTTATAATTTAGTTTATATTTTTATTGTTGTTTGTAGCTATTATTATGTTTCATATATTTATAGGGTGCCAACTCATGTCTGCTAATTTAAAACACTGGCTATTTTTTATTCTTCTAGAAATGTTCTATTTTAGATATCAGAAGGTTTTAATGTTCCAATTTTTATTTTTATTTTACTTATGTAAGTGAAATATCAGAAATGTTAAACATGTTTACACTTACTACCCTTGGTTGATTCTGTTGTTATGCCTTTTATTTTGAAAGCTCGTAGCGGAAGCTTTGTGTGTATAGCCCCTTTCTCTGTCTCTCTCTCTCTCTCTCCGTCTCTCTCTATCTCTCTCCAGTAGAGCTGTCTCCAGTCTGCTAACTAGCGTCATTCAGAGAAAATGAGCGACAAAGGTTTGACAGACGAGGCGGTGGCTGCAGCTTGTAAAGATGGAGACTCGATCACTAAGGTAAGAGACTGTCTGTCCCAGATCTGGACTCAACTTCTGCGAGACTCTGTCAAGCTAGGCCAGCGACTCGGCTATGCGTCAATTATCGGACAGTCACATGGGTGTAAAGGTCCTCCGCTCGGCCGCACATAAGTTCCGCGGTGACAAGTCATTAGCTTTATGCGGAACATGTCTGTCAACGCTTCTGGTGGGTTTAACGATACTATAGACGTTTCAGGTCTAATAAGAAGTGGTTTCATAACAAGCTGCTGGAAGCTAGCTGCTCTCATTGTTCAACTCGCATGGATACAGCGCTGTGCTGAGCAGTGTCGGTATTTAGGCGCGGTCCCACCTGGAAATAGCTCAGGTGAAGCAGGAGAAGCGAGGAGCTGAAGACAACATGTCCACTTCACCGACTCACACAGCCTCTGGCTCAGCAGTGTGCAGCTTTTAGAAACATGTCTCCGCCACGTCTGTCCCTTTAAGTCCTGATAAAACTTCCCTTACTGTGCCAGGGGCGGATCTAGGCTGTTTCTTAATCAGGGGCCACAACTTGCCCAGAGATATAGCCACCATCCATGCAGCATTCCTAATTCAGTTTGATGCACTTTTAAGTCATGCCTAGTTTACTGTCAGCTTTTTTTTTCAAGCACTTTGTCTTCTGTAAAAGCTTAATTAAAATTCATAATATTTATGTTAATATACGAGATGCATAATAACAATTAATAACAGCATTAGATGTATTAAAAAAGAGATTACTCACAGGAAAGGGGCCCTTCAGGGACCAATCAGATTTCAGCTTAGGCCAATTCCCCCTGGACCCGCCCCTTGTAGTCAGCACTATGCATAGACAGTAGAACCACAAGGATATACTGCCATCTAGACTTGTAGTATTAGATTAATATTCAAACTATGGAAACCACAGGCGATAGATGCACCCTCCACTTTCCATACCTCTTTCATAACTTGGTTAAAACTATCACAAGATTTTTTATTGTATTTGAACGTTAACTGTTACAATTACTCATAATCCTGTTATTTTTTATGTTAAGGATCACACACTGTTTAACCGTTTCTCTGTTACATATTTTGAGGGAGATACTTTGCCACTCAATGTCACAAATTGTTAGAAATTGTAATGGTTCATCCCAAAGGCTGATGATTTGACACAGAATGACCCATAAACCACTTCTTGTTATTACTGTCTCTTAATCATTAGTTATCAGACTGGCTGCACACGACCTGGAGATTCCGTAGGCCATTGTTCAACAAACTTGACTCTAGATCCACTGCCACTGGTTTCTGTGAATATTCATTCACATTTGTTGAAGTGCAGGCTGAAGACTTTGTGGAATGTGTTAACACATCTGTGTGCTGCACTAGTTCAGTCAGATCTTCAGGTCAAAGTTCATAGTTGTTCTCTTTTGACCTGAGAAAAGTAAGATTCTAAAGCACTATTTACAGAAACCACTCAAACTGGTTTGGAGATTTTGAATATTTTTGCAGAAGTAATGGATTTAGCCAGTTGAGTGAGTTTCTATGGACGTGTAGACAACTTGTCAGTGTTTGGAGGAAGGGGAAGGGGAAGAGTAGCTCGCCACAGAGATAACACTCGACTGGGAAACACACACCAGAAGTTTAGTTCTCATACACTTTAGAACTGGTTTTATCTAATTGTCAACATGCTAGCTGCATTATATTAAATTGATATAGTTTTGACACCTCTCAACAATGAAAACATTTGGGGCTTGTTATCTGCATCTTAAAAGCAACAACCAATTGTGAAGGTAAGGTGAAGCTGTTTGTGGATTGCTTTGAGTAAAATGTGTCCAATTACAGTGTGGTATCAGTTTATAACGACTTCAGACCCTTAGCTTGTAAAACGTAGTTGCTTCCCAGACAATAAGGAAGTTACTGATCTGAACAGACCTGATCTAATGAGTCTGTAACACTGGCTGCTCTGTAGCTCAAACGCATGAGGCGATCATGTGCACTCGGTTGCCCTGAGGTGCCGTTTAGCTAAGATCCCTTTTTAAGAGCGAGTGAAATCCAGGAACAGCCAACACGTGCTGCACTTTCTAACACAAGAATATCATACAGTGATTACTATCCCCATACTACTACTTTTTAGGGGAGGGGTATGGAGCTGGAACTGTTACTAAATTGGTACCAGTTTCCCATCGGCCATTATTAAAATCTTGATAAGCCTGTTAGTTATGTTACGTTCAGGGTTTCCGCTATGCAGCCAGCCAGGGTTAAATCCTTACTGCCCCGGCTTCAGGATTAGGGAAGACACACATCAGACCTAACTGTCTTGCATCCTCCCTCTCCACTCCCCAGCCTTAACTGAATAAGTGTCAAATCCATATTGAGACCATCAAAACTATAGAGATGTATACAATAATAGTATTGAAAAGGTATCGATAAGCAGCATCAGTTTTAATATTGATAAATCCCATCCCTACACCACTATCTCCAGTGTATTTCCAATAATCACACATGTCGTTATACTCAGTTTTACACTGTGGCAGCAGGGCCTAGATTCTTCATGCACAATCGAATTGCTCATAAAGATGATGGGTAAAGGTGCAACAACAATGTGGCTGATTACCCACACTTGTTTCCTGTTTGGGATGTGGCTAACCAGCAATGCCCACAAATTACTCAACACTGTTTCTATTGCACTGGGGAGCAGCACATCTTAATTCACTGCTTACTTTTTACATTCTACTACGAAGACTTGTCCATTAGTGCTCATGTTCAGGCCTTTTACTGTCACCACAGGCACCATATTTGAGTTTGTCTTGTATTTGAAAGAACAAATAAGATATCACCTTGTTATTTAAGTGATTGACTATCAGCATTACTGTTCATTTTATTACAATGTAACTGTATGTATGTGTAAAGTTCTGTCCCTGCATTTCTGTCGTAGGATTTCATGATGCAGCAAACTATGCTGCGAGTCAAAGATCCAATTAAATCCTTGGATTTCTACACCAGAATCCTCGGCATGACGTGAGTATTAGAGTGAAACTCAGTTTGTTGAAGTTTAAATCGATCTGTTCTGGTTATTGGTACAAAATAAGATTTTACAGAATACATTTTTCAACCCTGTGTGTGTGTGTGTGTGTGCGTGCGTGCGTGCGTGCGTGCGTGCGTGCGTGCGTGCGTGCGTGTGTGTTTGTGTTTGTGCCTGTGTGTGGTCAAGGCACTTTCTCACTCATAGCCAGGACTAACGTGAGGTTTTTCTCTCTGGTGTGTAAATTCTTGCAGGCTCCTGCAAAAGTTTGACTTCCCCCCCATGCGTTTCTCGCTCTTCTTCTTGGGC
Organism: Pleuronectes platessa; assembly: GCF_947347685.1. Classification (NCBI taxonomy): domain Eukaryota; kingdom Metazoa; phylum Chordata; class Actinopteri; order Pleuronectiformes; family Pleuronectidae; genus Pleuronectes; species Pleuronectes platessa. The sequence goes on along the minus strand of NC_070626.1, from coordinate 7,824,013 downwards.
TACGAGGACAAGAAGGATATTCCTACAGACATGAAGGAGCAGACGGCCTGGACCTTCTCCAGAAGAGCCACCATTGAGCTGACACAGTGAGGGTCCCCATCCTAGAGTTTGAGCTGTGTGATAAGTGCATGAAATGATTAAAATAACCATCCGTACAAAAAAAATGATATTTACTTGTTGCATGTATGTCCCACCAGTGCACAGAGGGTGTAATATTTTTAAAATCTGCTTTGAAAAATTAAATAAAAGCAGATTTTTTTTTCCAGTTATAGTTAGAGTTGCAAGTAATTAAAACTGTATAATAATCTATTCACTTCTTCTCTTCATGTCCTCTCTCACCTCTTTCTCCTGTCGGGCAGTAACTGGGGCTCTGAGTCTGACGAGAGTCTGTCTTATCACAATGGGAACTCTGATCCACGTGGCTTTGGTAAGATGTTTGCCTCTTGTACACTTAAGATCAATAGAACTATACAAAGGGGGCGGGGGGGTAATGGAATACCAGGTTGAGTGAGTTAAAGATATTTTCAAATGAGATGAAATCCATACATCATCATGTGTAGTACACTGCCATAGTCTCAGATCATTTACAGAATATTGAGGCAATAGCATACACACAACAGCATTGAGTCTCAAATGTAATTTTCCATGAAAACATGCAATATCTTGTATATATTGCAACAAAACAGTAATATTACAACACAGTTATATTACTAAACAGGCTTCTTGTATGTGTATATGTGTAATAGTAACACATACATATATACTTCTGCCAAGGAAAAACTACTTTTGTGGAGGCAAGGCGTTCAACATTTTCCTCGATTTCTCAGAGAATAAACACAGAATCTAGAGAATGTAGATGTTGTTTCATAAGGCAAGTGTTGTGCCTTGGTTAAGGAATGCGCTCTATTAAGGTTCATACTAATTTTAAATCTCTTAAAAAATTCATCCACATATCCATTCACCTGCCAGTTATCATTTTTTAAAACTGTTGACGTATATGTTAATGTGTCAGATCATAAAGCAAAGTGTGGATTTGTGGAGCTGTTGTCTGGATTTAGAGTTCTCACTCTCAGTCTACCTGACATTTGACAGGACACATTGGAATCGCAGTTCCTGACGTCGCTGCAGCCTGTAAGTTGTTTGAAGAACAAGGAGTCACGTTTGTCAAGAAGCCAGATGATGGTAAGATGTGAAGCATTGGTGAACATTAGGTTTACTGATGAAATGGATGCATTTTCATCATTTCACCTGTGCTACGATTAGTACGCATCATGATGGAAATCTTACATTTATTCACAAATAATTGTCCTTCCTCTTATTTTTTTCTTAGGTAAAATGAAAGGCTTGGCCTTCATTCAGGACCCTGACGGCTACTGGATTGAGATCCTGAGTCCAAACAACATGGTGTCCATTACCTCATAAAAACTGACAACATATTACCTGCTGCAGTGCGTAAGGGCCAGTCCGGCTGTGAATTCCCCAGGAAGGCAGAACACTGGCCTTTAGTGATTGATAAGCTACCTACGGCGCAGAGCTGAGGGGAAACGGAGCGGGATCTGCTGCACAATGATGATCAGTGTGCCTTTGCATGGGCTGGACTATTATGCGAGTTGATGAGCAAATGGATTAGTTATTTTTATGAATCGCTACTACTTAGTGTAGCTGTTGGGTTTATCTGCCATCAGTTTGTATGTGTTTTCAAAATAAATAAAGCAGTATTACTGGGCAATACGTGTGAAAGCCACCGTTCAAATGAAATCTATTATTTTTTTCTTTAGTTTAAAGACAATAAGAAATATTAATTTTGCCAACACAGTCATAGCCTAGTTATTACTGCGGCAACAAAGTCTATCATAATTCAGATCATAGCAGCAAAAGTGAGGTGACTAAACTCCTGTCTCACACTTTAGTCATAAAATAAATGATGTACATTTAGAGTTTAACCTATTCAGAATTCATTTCAAAGTCAGATCCTTTATGATTTCCTCCTTCAACAACAGTTTTTCAGTTTATACAGGGTACAGTAGGTTCACTTGATGAAGTCACTGCTGCAGTCAAGACCAGACCACCAACTGGGAAAGGTGACCAAGGAGAGGCCAGCTGGTTTGACGTTGATTCATTTTACGCTGATTCCTTAAGAAATATGCAGATGTACAAGAAACAAGAACAATAACTTTGAGGTAGTTGAAATGAGACACAAGTTAACAAAATAAAACAGGACATTGTTTAATAACAGGAAAACGTAACTAAAGTCAGGAAGCGATGTTACATTTTGAAGGTCTATTTTGCAGGAGTAAGGAGAGACTACCATCAGAAATGGTATATAAGTCATAATTGTGTTTCATTAGTGTATTTAGTATTTTGACATAAAGAATGGTTGTGAATAAGCCAGTCTGCCATGTTGCACTGCCATGTCCCTACAGTAGCCCAGAAGGCACAAACCAAACACTGACTCCAGAGGGGACGGGGAGATCCAACATACTGAAGCAGTCTCTCAATCAACAGTAACAACCCTAACACTAAGACCTAGCTTGATGATGTGAAGCAGTGTGGGATCATGGGACTTCTTGTCTTCCCCGCCCTTGCTGATGAAAATCAACCTGACAAATCGTGTTCATGGCGTAATCTACTGAAGTCTAATTCACGAAGTAAAAAACAGCGGCAGTGTGTTTTTCTTCATCATACGTTGTTTGAAATTGTAGCAGATATAGACAAAGCCGTGGTAAAGCGGATATGATGGAATTAACGGGCAACCTAAATGAAACGTTCCTTTGCCTTGAATAAAATTAACACTGGGTTTGAACATTGTTGAAAACATTTAGGATGGATTGTGATAGATCATTTTAGATCCTCCATCTCTCTATGGAGGCTGCCATGTTTTTTTGCAGTAGACTAAACTGGACAAACTAATCACCTTTGGAGTTTTTAAGACATCTGAAGCTACCACAGATTCTCTGTTACGTTTGGAAGGGGAGGTTGAGGTGAGGGGTATTCAGCAGCAACGTGCAACTTCACCACTAGATGTCACTAAATTCTTCTCACTGAACCTTTAATTCCATGGGTCAAATAACGACAGTACATTACACCGTCAAGCCACCTTTAATAAATAATAGTTTCCCCCTCAGAAATCTTCATCTTTGTGTAGCAATTGATAAACTTTTAATAATTCAAAGGAGGATTATTTCTCCCTTGACGTGAACAGTGCACATGGATCAGACACACAAAAATAACATGCTTGTATTTGTATTTGACTCTTTTCATGTTTACCTCTAACAATATATAAATTTGTGATGGTATATATGCAGTTTGTATTCCAGGCTGTATAACCAGTGTTACCTGCTCCGAGGCAGAACAAGAAACATTTTACTATTTGTATTTTTAATCTCTAAATAATTATCTTGACGTCTGTTAACTTTCTAACAGAAAAGTAACAGCAGCTTGGGTCTTTAATGTATAACAGTAGGGGGCAGCAGAGGGCTGCTAATGCCAGTAATGAGCCAGTATTTGTATCCAAGTTGTAGTTGTAACATTAGGTTGTTTAAGCTTAGAATTTGGAACGGGTTTATTTAAAATATAGGTGCACACAAACTGCAATCTCAGCAACATTTCTACCAACAACTGGACCTTCTGTGAATCATGAACTCAGAACGGACATGACACGTATCCATAAACACACAACCGTTCGGAAAGTTATTTTTAATAAATAAAGGAAAGTCAGGATAAATGTGATTAAGGTTATTTTTTTATACCACACGAAATAAAATAAATCCTTGGATACAGTGAACAACAATCCTGGAAAGAAAAATATGAATTTCTGCAGAAGAACACATGATATGATCAAAATTTCAGAAACAGCTGTTAGATGGATTTTGAGGTGATTTTTGTTTTTAAAGTGTTGTCTCATAGATGAACATGAATGACAAGCCATCAAATTGATGAAGGAAAAATTAATCTCAATTTAATAATATTTGGGAAAACTGAAATGATTTGACTGAAAGCTGCAAAACAGCTACTAACTGGTTCTAGTGGGGAGAAGGAGGATTTTTCAATTTAACCAAAGATATTCTTGAAGTTCCCTTGAATCTGCCATCTAATCTACATGTGTAACGTGGATCATAGTCGGTAAAGACGTTTGCCGTTTATAATTTGACAGCTTCCTCTCAATTGCTTCTGTAATCCATCAGACCTGAAGGCCTATTATGCCATGTAAGCACTGGCCTGCTCCCTGAACCTCACCATCACTACATCTCCTATGAGCATTATGGATGTTAATCAGTTAGGGTAATGGAGGACTCATTGATTCCTCTTGCCTTGGTTCAACGCTAATGCAATATGTACCCGATTCATTACATTGCATCACACGGAGCCATATTACCATCAATTCTTCTTTCCAGGTCAACTGATTCTCAAATCATCCCTGATGGCGAGGAAGACTCGCATGAGGCAGAGGGGGCTCCACAGTGTGAAATGGTCAGGTTCACTCATAACCACGTTGACAAATAGCCCTCTGTAAAAGAGATGGAAATCTGAAGAAAGGGATGACACTAAAAGCTAGACTATTGAATTTGCAAGTGGGGATCGAGCACCCATCCGTTTAAGATGTCAAGTGTACACAGTAACCACATTGTGGAAGCCCCCCTCCTATTGCAGCTGCACATTCATCTGCAGCGAGGGGCAGGTGGGGGTCACTGAGAGAGAGATAGGTCCCGGCTTTGTGTGAGTGGCAGAGAGAATGAGAGAATGATAGTTGGAGTTTGTGCCACTCCTCAGCTAAAGTTGGCTTGATTTCCCGTGAGGCCACATTAGCTTTTATTGGAAGTTTTTTTTTGGGGGGGGGGGGGGGGGGGGGGGGGGGGGGGGTGGAGACTGTGGGTGAGTGTCAAAAGCCAGCAGGAGAAGGGGGGGGGGGGGGGCTCAGAGGGAGGAAAATACATGATTTGTCAGCAAATTGCGTGGACTGACAATCCACATACACCACAAAGCACAGTCGACCACTAAAGAGCATTCCAGGCCTCAGAAGGCCTAATAATCACATTACGGTGGGTGAGGCGAGGTGGACTTGTGGATTGTGGCAAAGGAGCAATTCTAGATTTCATAATGTTGATTCCTTGTGCTTGAGTTTGATGGTTACATATACTGCCCGTGTCTTTCTTTTATTTCCTCTGCTTCAACAGATGAGCAACAAAAAAGGGGGTCTCTGAAGTCTTGCTTCCTCCGAGCATCAGTGACTCTAAGAATGGCAATATATCTGTCCACTGGTCAGTCAGCCCACCACTTTGGTCCAGCCTGAAATATCTAGACTTGATGTACGGCCATACATTTTAACACAGTCATTCATGGTTTTCAGACAAAGTTTCCCACTGGCTTTGGTAATCCCCTGACTTTCCCCTGAAGGCTCACCATGGGGTTTACATTTGTTCTTTTTAGATTGAAATGTTTCCATACTGGATGGATTGCCATGAAATTTACATTCATGTTCCCCTCAGAATTGATGACCCATTCAGTTTTCAGATCAGGCAGTGTGACATTCCCACCAGCCTAAGGTCTACCTGTGCATTCACCTACTCCTCAGAGAGTCCTATTCCCAGGCTTGTGACTTTTGTTGTTCTGACTTTTGTCATTTGTCTGTGCTCTGGATAGATGAGGCTGTTTAAGAGAGTATAGAGGAACTACCCCTATGTGCTGGGTGAGTGTTTACCGAGTTGGATAATTATCACTGATGCATTCATGTGTAAGCAGCTTTTTGAGTTGTGCATTGAAGTCAGAATGTGGAAAAAAGATGGATGGTGTCAACAAAATGTGTTGTATTGATGTATTTAGACAATTAAAACAATGGCTGGAGAAAATGGATCAGATGCGACAGACATATATAAATTACTATTATAATAAGAAATCAGAGGTTTGTACAGTTTCCACCTCGTCTTCATCAATCCACACTGTAAATTTAACATTTGTCACTTTAACCCTGTACAGACTTTGGAGAACGCCGTTATTGTAAAGTTGTCTTGTATTGTATGCCACTGTACATGTCAATGTAAATACACTTGTGCTTTTTTCTAATTTAAATAAACGATATGACGTGATATTACACAGAGTGTGATATCGGTTTGTGATTTCTAATCGCCGTAACTGCTGCATCCAGTAGTTATGAAGGAAGCGAAGGAAACATAACCAATCCCGAAAACAGACTGATATTCACTAGGGATGCACCGATATATCGGCCGAACATCGGTAGCGGCCGATATTCGCCTCGTTTACTGATATCGGCTTATCGGTAATAAACTTGACTTTCACCGATATCATTGGCCGATGTTCATATTTGTGGTAAAACCGCTGGGCACGTGCCGCGGCTGGGGGAGCAGTCGCTCCGTCGCCCTCCTCTCCGCGCCGCCGGAGGCTCAGTGTGCGGCACCGGGAGGTCCTCATCCGGTGGCACCTCACGGCGCCGGCGCGGAAGGCGGGCCGTTGGAGGCGACCGGGTACGGCGGTCAGCGGCGGCCACTCTGGACGCGTGTCGGGCCCTTCTCGCGGATCACCTCAGCTACGGCGACCGCTGGGGGAACCCTCCGGCTGGCGCCTAGCAGCTGACTGAGAACTGGTGCGGACCAGGGGAATCCGACTGTTTAATTAAAACAAGCATCACGAAGGGCCACGGTGGGTGTTGACGCGATGTGATTTCTGCCCGACACTAACAACAGGTAAAACTGAGGAGGGCTTGTTAAGTTATCTTGACTCACGCAGTGTAACTTGGTGTAAAAAGTATGAGCGTAGCGTCTGTTTAAGTACTTTATTCTCATGTGCATCGGCTCTATTCATCCGTCTCATGCACAGGTAACAAGGGAACTGACAACATACGTTATACACACAGAAGCCGTAACACATCTAATAAACGGGCAATACTGCTACCGTAAATCAATGAGAAGAGCGTTCTCTATAATGATACTTTAACAGGGCTGTTTTAGACAGGGTAAAAGGTGCTGTTTTAAATTATCCTTGTGGTATTTTGACCAAAATATGTTACAGACATTTCAGTAAGATCCCAAGGAACCATTTCAACTGGCGGTAAAATGGGCCTAATATGTCTCTGTTAAATAAAGTTTAGTTAAATCAGAGATTGTTTCATAAATCTGATTCAATTTGTGCTCATTAAAAGATAAGAGTGATGAATAGTGCTTTTTAAATAATGATTTAATTATTTTTCTGGCACAAAAGGGTGAATGAATAACAACAAAAAGAAAATAAACAAATATCGGTATCGGCTATCGGCCAGATTGTTATTTTAAATATCGGTATCGGCCAAGAATTTCCATATCGGTGCATCCCTAATATTCACACACTTTCTGATAGTGCAGCTCCAAGTTGAGTTAATCTGATCATGTTGTCCACTTCATTTGTTTACTTAAGAATTAACTAGAAGCTTTCTTTAAGATGATATGCTTAAACTCTTTATAAAAAACTTCTGTCCACTTTATAAATCTGTATTTATCTGTTTGGTTATTACGATTTTATTGTTGTATAAAGGGATAAATCTGAATAATATTTCCATACATTTTCTAAACTGTCTTTCCCATTTAACATCTCAGTGGACGGAGAGCCAGAATCAAATCCAAACTTTTTTTTATTTGTATAGTCCACAATTCACAAATCATAATTCGCCTCATAGGGCTTAACAAACTGTACAAGGAGCGACACCCTCTGCCTTGTTACAGCAGCAAAGGGAACAGTCAAAAATAGACACCAGAACTGTTAAGATCCCGGGCAATCTAAGACATTTTCCCTTGTGCCTCCTGCTTGTGTTTTGTTATGTCATGTGTTTCCCCCTGTTTATTTATGTTGTCATGTGCTTGTATTTATGTTGTCAGACCATGTGTGTCCTGTTATTGTCCGGAGACTCCGCCCTCTGCTGCTTCCCGCTCTTTTTCTCCCTCACCTGTTCCCTATCGTCACCCTGAGTGTTTGCCTGATTGTTCACCTGTGTCTTGTCTTTGTTCACCCTGCTATTTAAGCCCAGTCTTTCTGTTGTCCCCTGTCGGATTGTCATCGTTTGTATGTGAGAAGGTTCTGCAGTATTTTGAGCCCTGTTTTACCTAGTAAAGTAGTAAACTCTGATTTTTTGATCCTCTGTGATTTTTGCCTTTTGGAATTCTGTTTTTTGAATTGGACTTTCTGTTTTTTGCTCTTATGTTTTTGCCCTTTTGGATCCTTGTTTTTTCCCTGTTTTTGGAAATAAATAAGTTTTTGCATCATTGATCTGCAATTGAGTCCTTAACCTGAGAAAGCCTAACAAGAACAGTAATAATAAGTACATGTAATACTTACTATGAATGCAAGGAAATATAAATAAATATTCAAAATACAATTAGAGATTTCAATGGAAACTCATGTGGGAAATATTACTTGAAATGAATAAAATGTTCATTTTTTTTTGTTCTGTTCTTCCTCACATTTCAATTATGAAAACATACATGGGAACATAACTTTACATTTCCCCTTTTCCCAAGAATCCCCCAAAAAAACAGAGGACTGCAGAGTTCTTGGGACAATATTTGACAAAAGTACAATACTGAACTGTTTTAGATCGAATCTAAATGAGACTTCAAGTAAAACAAGAGTAAATATCACTGTCAGGATTACCTGTCCTATTTGAAGCAGTAGTAACAGTATAGTGATACAGCCCCTATAGCCCAGACAAGCTCACACATGCTTATACACAAAACCACAAGGGGTCAAGGTCAGTTGATAGGTCGTCAATGCTGAAGTGTAAGGTGTAGATAAAGACAAATCAAATTAAGTAAAACGACTCTGGCTCCAAATGATGGCAAAAGCGCAAGATAAGATAAGATAAGATTTAGCACTCAATTACAGCCGATGGATAATGTAGAGAAAACATTTGCAGCAATCTAGACACCACACTACACACACTACACGAAAATATGTGTGGGAGGTGACACCATTTCTAGTTACAATGTGCATTATATTAATTGACCATCTACTCTGAGAAGTAAATGTGGGTTGAGAAAGAACCATTATTGAATAATAAATAAATATAAATACAATTTCTAAAACTTTTAGGACTGCAAAGCAGCACTGAGCAGGCCCGAACACATGCATTTTGAAGTGTTGCATCGTTTTGCTTTTTATCTCCATCTTGTTGTGATGACACTGATCTCAATTTAAAGTTGATCTGATGAAAGCCCTGGTACAAGTGTATCAAAGTAAAAATGTGGAATATGGCCAAAATGGCCAGTAAATGCAAAATAGCAGGCTTCCTGTTGCGTTTTTCCACCTAAAGACTTTTTTGTTTGTCTGGTCATGATAAACCTGTGTATCGATTTTTGTGAAGATCGGTCACTAGAACACGGTCCAGGGGTCTCGGGGGTCACCATTGAGCCATTTTGTGATGCCCATTGAAAATTCCTCCAGAATACGTACATTTTCACTACTTTCTAACTTTCTGCAAGAATTTGAGCCAATTAATGAATTAATTTGCCTGAATAATAAAAATAATAATAATAATAATAATAATAATAACAATCATTACAATTTCAATAAGGCCTCCCACTGTCAGTACTCGGGCCCTAATACTAAGTCTGGTGTTAGGCATTACTACTAATACTTCCCTAGTTGTTGTTCAGACTTAAGATGGTGTTCACGAGAATCTTCCCAGTCGTGAACACATTTTACTGATCAGTCCGACACCACATTACTACTGAACATCAGCATGTTTGAATTGTCATGAGAGCAGTTTAGAATCTTCTAGTTTAAATCAGTGAACCAAAGTGAAGCCTGACAGAGTCACTGCTGTGGCTGTTGTGTTCTCCTACTTCCTACTTCCTACTTCCTACAGCCTTACACGTCCGTTTCCGTTGTTGTACTCATCTCATCTGTTTGACAACAACAGCATCACTCAACTCCTCTGTTGTTTTTTCTTTATGTTTCTACTCATCTTCCGTCCTTTTACCCCCTGAGCTCCTCTGACCTCTGACCTCTGACCTGGTCTGTCTTATTAGCTAATGGACCGGTGATACAGCCACACTGACCGTCAGACTAAACACAAAGAGCCCCACTAGTGGGACGTTAAATGTCGGGACATGTGATTAATACTGATCAGCCTTAATAAAAACAGAAATAAACACATAACCCTAGCTTGACATATTTTTAGGTATACTTCCTCCTTGTTCTGATGTAAGCAACTTTGTCAATCATTTTATAATGTGTTATTATCTTCTTTTTTTTAATCTTTTTTCTTCCTTAACACTTTTTATTTTTGTATTTGTGCTCTAATGCTGTGTGATCTCTCATGCAGCTGTGCAGTTTCCTTCAGTTTGCCTTCAATTTGTTATTTTTCAACAAGTTAATGACTTTCTAACCGTGTTTGACAAATGGTATACAAATAGAGATTATCATTGTTATTATAACAATGCAGTGGCTGCTTTAGGATCTTTGGAAATAAGCATATGGTCTAATTTCTGTTCCTCCTCAGTTAAGCAGCAACTTGAACTAAATGGCTCCATAACCAAAATATTCTTTCCTTCCAGACTACACGTCTCACCTTAACTCTGAAAGTCTTGTAATTGTGTAGACAAAAAAATACGCTTACAGAATCCTGGAGTCACATTTTTGGCCTGACTCATTAGGTCACCTAGAGAGCTGAATTGAAAAAGGATTACGAGCAGGGAAAGAATTAGAGGGATTAAAAAAGGATTCTGAGGCTGTTTCACAAATCCATAGCAGATGTGGTGAGAAAAAATGATTGGTTGTAGATGCTACAACTCATATTAACAAGTTTTGTGAAACATGGCGTCAGGGTTCCTCACACATCAGCGGCCAAACCAGCAGGAGCTCAGGAGCAAAACTGCCTGTGTTCAGAGTGTGGGAGTCAATTAAGCTTCACTTCCTACTTCTCCTGTGTTGATAGACAGACTCCACTTGAACAGCTTGAATTCTGCTCTGTTAACACCGAACCAAACTGAGCTTGACAGAGCTGCAGGGGAGCTGCTTCCGCTGTTGTTACCCTTCCATCGGTCTCCGGATTATAAATGATGCTCAGAGATCGACAATATTTAAATTTACTTCTGGAAACAAAACCGGAGGACAGACGGGCTTATGAACTTCCACCATGCACACACAAAGACACAAATGCATTCTCCAGCATGATTGCACATACAGAAGAAACAGGCGGGTTGTTTCCACAAGGCGTGGATTTGTTTGACATGTTTGGTTGCTCTGGAAACGGCGGTCATGCACCTGTGGGAGTGAGGGTCTGTGTAGCAGGCTGGTGACAGCCAGTTGTCCAGAGGGGTGGGAGTGGGGTAACGGATATGAGCTGGCACTGGATTCACTGGAGCTGCCAAACTGGGCACAGCTTCAGCATCAAGGACGCCCTCTGACCACATTTTCCCGGCCTCATCAGGCCGCACCCTTCTCCAGAATCTGGGATATTAACTTGCAAGGCATCCAGTGACAACAACAGCCACTGATGGCAATTTGGGTGTCAGACTTTGGCAGGTCCAGTGACTGTTGATAAAGATGGACAGCATGACATCTCACTCAAAGTGTAGCCAAAAACTGAACGAACCATTTACATCTTCATCAGGCGCAGTCCCCTTCCATGAAGTCCATCCTGCTGCACCAACGTGTTTCTACAGCAGCTCAGAATGAAAACATTTCAAATCAGTGAGGGCCTTTTCGTGTTTTTACCTTTCCACCGTTGGCTCTCCTACACTCTTGGAAGAGGAAGTTGACATGAGTGGTATTCAGTTTGTTGCTATGTACAACTTCATCACTAGATGCCACTAAATCTCACACACTGAATCCTTATATATGCAGGCGAAGGCTTCATACATGATATTAGAATCCAAGAAAAAAGATGGAGCAGCAACAATTAACCAAAAACAAACCAATAAAACTTTTTTTGCAGAAACAATCATCCAAGCTATAAACTCAGCACTCAACTTCACATCAACCCAGAAGAAACTCTGGCATTTTAACAGTTTGTGCACTACGTTCTTGTAGAGTCATCCCATTAACACACGTCAGCCTCTTATATTGCACCAGAGTTTAGAGTGAAGTGCTTCAAATCCAACAAACAGTTTCTATGGAAGCCAGATGTGAAAATAATGTCAGATATTTGTTAGGGCGACTTGAGATACACTCCGCACAACCCCTCTCTTTTAGTGACGTTGAGCAAGGCACTAAATCCACAACAAATCTACTGCCTTGCAACCATGCCTGACCTCTGTCTGTTTACCAAAGTGGATAAATAAGATAAGTTTAAATGTCACAGTTTCTCGACAACGCAAAGGCCTCTTTCTTTCTTTAAGAGATGTTGAACGAGCTGTGCATTTCCCCCTCCCCAATTAGCTGACTGGTCTGAACTGGATCTAATGATAATTGAAGCGGCAGCATTGCCTCACACAGCTCCTAATAGCTTTCTCTTTAATAAATCACAAGGGGCAATCACTCTTCCATTACCTTCAATCACACTTGCCACAATCACAAACCATTAAAACTCTGCACTGTATAGATTAAACATGATGACAGCAATCCAATCCCTCGTCTTTTCTATTATCTCAAGTAGAACCTTAGGTTGATAACAAATGCCCAGTGTGATGTCAGCATTTTAGTCACATCTGTAAAAAGTGTTCGATATTCCCTTATGTTGGCAGTCGAGCTGCTTTCTAGCTTTGTTTCACACGTTAACCACAGCTCTCCCCGTATTAATCTATTCTACTATAGCCATCTTAATGCTGAGCTCAGTTATTCCTTGCCACATTATTAGCTTTGACCTTTGCTTGTCGGTTCCAGCGCTGATACCAAGCCAGGGAAACTCCGCCAGAACCAGAGCCAGAAATAAAGGGGGAACACATGTTGCATTTTATGAACAGCTCAGCCGTGGAACGTACACTCTTATATAGTGACGAATGCAGGTCTGCAGGGACTGTAAAACCATGCAAGGCTCTCTATACACACACACACACACACACACACACACCCTGAACCCACGCCCATCCACACCCGCCTGCAGCTCCCTCTGTCCATCTATATGTCTCCCCATCCCCTTAATGTTCCCTGTTCTCCTCCTCACCTTCATCCAGTGGGACAGCTCGAAACATATGATCTCGTCCCCACCCCTTAATTTGACCTGGATCTCCCCACCCAGCCATTACCAAATGTGCTGACTATAAACCCAATGCTGTGCATTGAAAGTATGCTTATATACAGCTTAACTACTGTTTTCTCTGAATTATTATCACATATAATATCATTTCCAGGACACAGGTTGGGTTGTGTCTCAATTCATCATTCCTCCCGTGTTACTGGGCTCATGATTCCTCCTTTGACGGTGTCATCGACTCATGTAGATCATTGCTCAGGATACCTTGACTCCCTCTGTGATACCATGTGGTTTATGGAGTCGAGTCCTTTCCATCTGCTCAGCTCATTTCTGCTCTCAGAGCCTGGAAGTCATTAGGGACCAGTGGTTGTTAACAAAGCTTATCAGTGGATTTGTCATTTGCTGCACGACCAGAAACGCACGTATTAGACTGGACATCCTGAAACCAAGAAAGCGGAAAAACAGATATTAGTACTACTTGATACTGACTTCATTTACACCTGGAATTAAAACGCCTCTAATTCAGGTTGTGTCTGCTTATATTAAAACTGCTGTATATTTATTTTTCAGCAAAAGGTGAAAACAAAATGGTACATGGTCTGTATTTATATTTCAGTTTCGAAGCTTTGGGCAAGTTTTGGTTCGGTATCTTGCCCAAGTACACTTCAGCACACAGAAGGGGGTAATGGGGCATTGAACCACCGTCTTTCTGGTTCGTGGACAACACGACTGTTTCCCCAACAGAGAGTTAATAAATAAGCAAGATGGTGCAATGATGTGGAAATTGTGGTGTTGGTACAGTTTTAACACCGACAGGAAATCAATACCAACAGGAAGCTCAAACTGTCTCCATAACTGCAGGGAGCTGCAGAGAGATTTGATTTTTCCAACTCTTGCCTTTTGGCTATTGTTGTCGATACATGAGCGAGTTCTGTGCACATGTCCTGTGTCACTTCAGAGGATTTACTGATGTTTAAGCCCACAACAATGAACATCAAGCAGCAGGCCCATTTATTCCCATCCCTGTAAGCCAGCTGAATATACACACACTGTTTACCAGTGAATACAGGGTACACCCTCAATACTGGTTTAGGATTATTTTTGAAGAGATCTCCTTTCAGAGTTAAAGGTCACAGAACCCAAACTCCCTGGATAAGTGTATATCACTATTTCTCAAAAGCTTTGAAATCCGCTGTGAATAAATAATTTCCTTGCTTTTTTTGGGAGTTCAAAATCTGTAAATTTCTACCCAATTACTTTCTCTGAGCTTTTTACAACAGTAGTTTCTAAATTTTTTAGAATGATAGTGGCTGTTGATGAATGGAATATCTGACCCAGCTGTTCTGTACAGAGCAGTAGGAAGTAGAAGGCATTGTCATCAGCCACTCTGCACTTCCTTTCCCCACTTCCTTTTTCCTGTCTGTCCAGTGGCAATCTGAAGCCAGGGTATTCCTCTGTGTGTGTGTGTGTGTGTGTGTGTGTGTGTGTGTGTGTGTGTGTGTGTGTGTGTGTGTGTGTGTGTGTGTGTGTGTGTGTGTGTGTGTGTGTGTGTGTGTTGGTGCAATATTACTTGTGAGGGTACGTCCAGATGATTACATTTTCAGACATGCACAGTTCAAATGACTCCTTTTTAATGTTTCCCCACAGGACTGCAGACAGGACCTAAAGATTGTTATGGTAAGCATATTGGTAAAGAATGATGTCATCGCTATGAAGTCAGAAAATAACGTGGAACTTTTACTTTTTCCCTTAATCAAAAGCCACTCTCAAGTGTTTGTACATCTATTCAATGTTTGGGTGTGTTTGCTGCCGGTGTTTAGGTTTGGGAAAAGTCCCACTGGCTCCCTTCCCTCTTTATGTCTTCTGTGGTCAAAGTGTGTTTACTGACCCAGTTAGTGCACAGCTGCATGGATGCTTTCTTGTGTCCATGTGCAGGATGTGCAGGGTCGTTAATAAGGTGATATTATTCATGAGAGCATAAAGTGTAACATTTCTTCTATATGTTTGACATAAAACATATTGTCCCCATGGGGGAAATTGTCTTTGACTCAAATGCTGCACACATATAATAGCCTCCATAACAATATAAAAGCAATAACAATCTATCACACATATAATAGTAAACAGACAGTGATGAGAACACATGAAAGCTTATTACACAGCCCTGGCAGCATCAAGCAACTCCACTAACAGTTTGACTGAAGTAGGCACAAATTAGTTTTTAAAAACAAATGTATTTACAAAATGATACTCTATTAACTATTGCTAAAGGCTAAGAACTCAGGATCAGTAACATTCTGTGCTTGCCTGAGAACAGTTGGCTCACATTGACTGGAGGCCCTGGGGTTCATCGCTTCCTGGGTAGAGGGAAAGTTCTATATAGCTAGAAAGAAATGAAGTCATAAGTACATTTCCATCAATCTCTGCTAACAAGTTTTTTCCTGATTATACAACTTTGAATATAAGGTTTTAAGAGTTTTTTTAACACTGGCAATTTACATAATTAAATGTTTGGACTGTTAATTGGTCACCACTACCTCTGCTGCCTTCCCCCCCATTCATTCTCCTTCGTAAAGAGTTCATGCTCCATAAGGTTGCATGGACATTGGATTTTCCCTAGAAAGGACCACACCCCAAAATATGTGATTTAAAGGTTTGAATGGAAAGTGGTTTGTTGGCTGCTGAGAAGAAATTAATGGACGTTGAGTGAAGAGGATAAGGTAAGATGGAATCTCATAGGCTGGTCTGGGAGGATGCACTGGTGATGGACCGGGCAGAGGGAGACTTAGTGTGGGGAATCAGGCATCATTCAGCCCGAGCTTATTACAGGCCCCTTGACAGTACCTCAAACAAGACGTGCAAATTGTTTGCACCAGACTGGATAAGAAGCGATGAGGGAGGAAGGGATGAGGTAAGACAGGAAGATGGAATTAGAGTAGGCACAAGGGAAGGAGGATGAATGGATGTTAGAAGGGATGAGGGATGGGGGATGAAGGAATGAGAGGTGAATGGATGTAAGTAGGGATAACTGAAGGAGGACGAGTAGATGTGGGTCGGGATAAGGGAAGGAAGAGGAAGTGATGAAGACAGGAACAAGGGAAGGAGGATGACGGTATGAGAGCTAAATGGATGTGGGTTGGGCTTTTTTCCTTTGTTTATTTCTTTTTTCCTCGCTTCAGGGACGGGGGATTGAAGAACCGGACACAAAGGGAGCCTGATGGGTTGACTGGACTTGACAGGTGATTAGAGGTGTGGTTGAGGCGAGGCCCTAAGTTAACTTGTTACCTTCAATAAAAGTGCACTCTGGCTCGTCCCTGCAGGACTCAAATGTTTTGAAGTCGGATTTTTGCACAGCTTTAACTTTATCCTTGAACCCGAAACACAAATCTCCTTGATCACAGAAAAAGAAAGCTCAGTCTCATTAGACCATACAAATTTTTTCTAATCGTATTTTTTTTAGCTTTATTTTAAGTTTTCTTTATGCCTTATATCCTGAAGCTGCAACTCGAGGAGCATCGTTTTCCATTGTCTGTGTCCAAAGCTTCTCTTGTCTTTCTCCTTCAGAGTTGTTGAAGGTCTCTTGGTGGTGTCGCTGGCTGATATCCTTCGTGCCTGCTCCCTCAGGGTCTGAGGACGAGGCTGCTCCCAGCAGATTTACAGCGGTGTCACGCTCTTTCCATTTCTTAATGATTGACTCAGCTGGACTTCAAGTGAACTTGGGAATGTTCTTGAATCAATCATCTAACTTGTGCCTCTCAGTCACAGATGAGTCGTTTGGTGTGAATATACAGCGATCTGCTGAAGCACCTTGAAAGTTATAACATGTTATATAGCATGTTACATTTTTGATATATAATTACTGTAGTGTTCAATTTAAAATTGAAGGCATTAAAGATTAAATTCTATTTTGATACAATAACACCAGACAGTATACTCATTTGAACGTTTACCTATATGAAAGCATTAAAACGTCCAAGGTGGGGAAACCTATAAATGAATGTACAGTAAGTCTGCTTGTATATGCACGAACACACTTCTGTCTCCTCTGTCGTCCTGCCAGGCTTAACAAAATCTCGCTGCTGATTCCCATCAGTGGCTGCCACAGTGATCTAGAGGCTGGGCTTTGTGGGAGAGCTGTTTTTAGACAGAGGGAATGTCACTAGATTTATGCGGCTAATGTCAAAACAGCTGCTGCCATGAATAGCTGAATGTGGCCTCGTAGTTAATATCCTCATCCAGACAGTGACATTCAGGAAGTGTTGCAGGTGAGGGTGAAAACGATAGAAAGTGAACTCATTTTATAGTATAGAAAAACGTCTTTCTTTCTGTTTTAGTTTTTATCTCCTACCCACACACATACGTACTTAAAACACACACAAATACAAACACACACACGCACACACTCACAAACACACACACCAGTTTCCGCTGGCAGCAAGTTGGCAAAGTGCCAGCTGAGTCCATTCTGAGGCTTGTCCGCCATTTATGTTCCCAGTCTGTCCACAGGCCTTCTCATGTGTGTGTGCGTGCGTGCATGTGTGTGTGTGTGTGTGTGTGTGTGTGTGTGTGTGTGTGTGTGCCTGCGTGCATGTGTCTTCCTGTGCACCAGTCCTTGGCATACATAGTCACATTTCCACACCCCACCTCCATCCGCACACCTTCCCATTTACCCATTCACACCGTCAAAGTACACTACACACACAAACACAATCGGATTAGAAGGTTAGCTGAACCTGTTGTTACTAGAAGTATGCTGTGGGTAGAGTTTGATGGTGTCTTGGATTGTACATGCTCTAGTGAGTTTTGTGTTAAAAGAAAACAAGATGTCAAAAAGACGTCCTCTGGTTCAGGAGGTAGGTTTGATTAATGGCTGCCTCATTCCTCCATTCCATTGGTGCCATTGTCCTTGTGCAAGACACTGAACCCCAAAGTGTGCCTGATTGTTCTACTGGCTGTAGTGCTTTGTTGAACCATCCATCCACCCTGACCTCCTCCCTCCGTGGACCTTGGATATTGAACCTGACATGACACTGTTGGGACACCTAAAGGTCACATTGACACTCAGTTACACAAAGACAGATTTGAACTGAGGCTTAGTTTGATCAAGTAAGACTTAGATAGATGCTTGTAACACGCGACAGGCTCAAAGATGAAGACCAAGTCCAGACCCAATTCTCCCCACTTTAGCCAGAGGGCATGTCTGAAAACTGAAGCTGAATTCACGGTAAATTCAGACTTGTTAAAAAAAAAGAGAAAAAAACGTACAAAGCACACAGAAATGTATTAGTACTCAACATATTAAGTACTCAAAACATATACATAGTACATTATAGTAGTAGTCAGGAGGCACACGGTGGATAATCCCATTCAACTGATGGCCTCTTATATTTCAAAGGTGTTTCTGCCATGTGTATCAACACACATTTGCCTAAAGGCTTTATTGTGAGTTCTTCTAAACTCAAAATGACAGTAGAATAGTGTCTCATGTAACAGTCTTTGAACAACAATGGAGCTCTGAGACACAGATAAAGATGCATAAACAACACCTGTTAGTAGCATCAAGCTATCGTAGGCTTTGGTCTTTTCATGGGGGTTGTTGACAAAGAGAAAAGTAAAGGATATCATCATCTGTATTTTTTAAAGCAAATTTACTGACAGGAGCTCATCATTTTCAGGAGGTGAGAAAGAGGAGCAAACCGCCACAGACTTTTATATTAGGGAAACCATTTTACAATGAAAGTTTCTTTTGTGAAATGATCAGTATTTATCATATCATTTTAGCTGTTTAGCTGATCCATCCCAAGGTGATTTCCTGGAGGTTTAATGACTTGGAGTGACAGTGGAATCACGTTGGACACTGAATGTTAGTCATCATGACACCTCAGCAATAAAGTTTGCTCCAGACAAACAGTGACATTTACTTTCTACCAGTATTTTGGCATTTGTGAAAATGCTTTTAGATCTTGGATGATAAGGGCTGACAGAAAATGTAATGCATTATGGATCACAAACATGCACTGAGCTGTAGGATTTAAAATGCAGTTATCTCATTACAAATCATATTAACGGTATCAGTCTGGTTATCAAAGCTTGGCCTCTCCTTGATGAGTGCAACAACTTCCTCATCTTCCCTCTTATTTGCTACTGCAAACCCGAAACAACAGTGACTCAGGGAAAAGAAGATAGACAGTGGAGCAGCTTAAGACAGACAGCCCTTCTTCATTGCTTGCTTACTTAAGCTTAATTGTTTTACTTAGCAGGATTGAGGATGTCTGAGCTGACATTGTCTACCCCAATAATGTATTCCTTGTTGTAAAAGTCTTTACACCTTAAGCCATTCCACTCGGATTATTTGTACTAGCACAGGTTTGGCAGCAATGTTCTCAAAGTTGTTTTACTGTGTACTGACTGTGATTAAGAAAGTACATAAATATTAAATATAAAGTGTTTAAAAATTTGACCTTGAATAGAAAAACCAGATTAGCCCAATCAAGGACAGAAACACAGCAGCAAAATAAATTTAACACGAGAAAATCTGATGTTGCTTTTTACAAATGCAACCTTTAACTTTTCTCATTTCTAATGCCTGGGATGTTGATATTGCCAGAAACACTAGTTGGATGTAATGTCAGGGCAGAGTAGTAATATGTCTTTTAAAATATGACTTTAACCACTCTTATTGTGCAAAACAGAAAGAAAAATAAGCTGTTGTCTCAGAAAACATTGAGTAAATCCTGTCAGCAGCAGCCCGAGCACCTCAGACACAAAGACAGGTGAGCTGCAGGCTCTCTGATGTAAAAAATAATAAAAGATAAACAAGGCAAAAATACATGTTTTGATGTAATCTAAAGATTCCCTTCACGTTGCTCTGTCATAAGATTTTTGTCGCCAAAATCAACAAACTTAGAGGAGGACAGACATGCAGAATTCTTGAAAGTCTGTCACATCAAGGTTTCTATCAAATAAAAAAGTAAAAAATCTGTCTCAAATCAAACAAAAACAAGAAACATAAAGTAATATTTGGAAACAGAGCCAGGCTCTCTATGTGTGTGTGCAGACACGTTTGCATGGGAATGAGAGTGAGACAGAGTACAAGTGTGCATATTATTTTGGCCACCTGACAAAAAATGTCCCTATCAACCCTCTGCCCTTGATGCAAGGTTGATCTAACCTGTTGTTGGCAACAGCCTTCTATTTAGCGGACAGATACATCAGCGTTATTGATCTTCTCATCTAACTCTTGGCTAGAAAGCAAATAAACTCATCCCCCCCACCCCCCACCAACCCCAGCACAAAAAAAAAATGTAATTGCTTATTTAACTTTTTTCTCCATTTCAAAATGTCAGAGAATACATCTAAAGCTGCAGTAAGTTTCTAGACTTAAAAATGATAAGGATTTTCATGCTTCGAATGAGCGTTAAGGTTTAAGCTTTCTTAACCAATCACTTGATTGTCGAGTCATACATTCAAGATGGCGGCTCAGCCTGATTACCTGTGTAAACGATTTGTAGAGGGCTCCGCAAACGTCTTGTCTTGTTCATCAAGGTCACAAACTAAAAGGAATGAATCACCTGTGCAGAACAAAATGTAGCTTTGTTTTCAGAAATGAAGATGTCAGATAATGAGACTGGTTCTGACTGGTGGTGAAAAGAGGCACTACAGCTGAGAGGAAGTGGACGAAAAAGAAGAAGTAAAGAGAGAGAAAGAACGATAGACAAGCAAGAACAACGCAGCTCAAGGACACGTCCTGTTTGTGCTTTTTGTCACTCGTCCAAATATCCGCACTTGAGAGCATAAGTGGAAATAAATCAGCCGGCGAGCCGCCGTGTGCGAATGTGAATCATCAGTGTTTGTGCGTGCGCGAGATAGTAAGAGAAGGAGTACAAACTCATTTATTACAAACGTACCAGACAGATTGGGAGTGAAAAACCATCCGTCATCTCTGACCCCGCCCCCAACCTGACTCCACCCTACCGAGTCTCCAGTCACATTGTCCCATCTTCAACAAGTACCAGAAACATGTAAGGCCATTATCGGTGACTTGTCTGCACTGGACAAAGCGCCACGTCAGTCGTCCGCCATTGTGCTTTGTTCCATCTTATTCTGAGCCTTTTTTTAAAAACATTCATTTGAAAGTGTCATTTAATTTTTCTTCCTCTGCACTCCATCTATCACACTCATTGGTTTATCCTCCTCTTTCAACCTCCCTTGTCCCTGTGTTCTGCGTATTCATTTAACTCTGTGGCACAACGTATTGTGGTGAATGCTAATAGGTTCCCACACTCACAAGGTACAATATAGTGGAGAGCAAAGGACTGTGTGTGTGTGTGCACGCAGTCAGTCCACAGTTCCATTAGCCTGATGGAGTTTCTATTAAATTAGAAACCCTCTCTCTCTTTCTTTCTCTCTCCCCCAATCACATTAGTGCTCTTATCTCATTTGTGGAGGTTCTGCAGGCAGTGACGGGGTGGGGGCAATGGAGGGGGGAGTTATGATCTGAGAGCGGACAGGAAAATGACAAGCCCTTGTAAATACAGGGAAGCAGGAAGGGCAATTGATGTGTATCTCCACCATGCATGTGCATGTACTCGCCTTATATCCCAACCACAAGCTCATGAGCTTCATATGAAGATCAAAAATTAAAGTGAGTAGCAAAATTAAATTAAAAAAGTATTTAAAGGTCAGTTGGAGGGTGAGGGAGGCAAACATTTTGTTTAGTATATATTCAAAGTTATGCGGATACAATGTGTATTAATTCTAAAAGACAGAAATTAATTGCAGGAAATGAGGGGAGCCTGAAAGTCCCAAATTAAAAAAAAAAAGAACCTGCAACTCATTAAAACAAGACAAATAAGCAAACTCATAAACATCAGAAGAACAAACAATATCTTAACGTGTGTGTGTGTGTTTGTGTCTTTTTACCACAAGCTATCCTGGGATGTCCGGCCCGGATGATAAAGGTAATGAGTTTGTGGAAACTTCAAGAGATGACTGGGACACGAAAAAGAGATGGATGCATGGAGACAGACTTGCATATACTGAGACAGCATGTCCCTGGAATGTCTAATTATCAGTGTGTCAGCATGTGTTTGTGTGTGTGTGTGTGTGTGTGTGTGTGTGTTTGTTTGTGTGTGTGTTTGTGTAGGCGACAGTGAGCCATTAGCCAGGTATAAATTAAGGTCTGCATCAACAGCAACTATTCTAATAATGACCGGCTTGGTCACAGACAAACTAATGTACCAGTGGCGTCTGCTATGTCCCATTGAGTGTGTAAGTGTGTGTGTGTGTGTGAGTGTGTCTGTGTGTGTTTGTGTAGCTGAGTAAGGAAACATCTATCTTTAATTGTCCAAGGTGACACTAGGTCTCTATGTGCAGACATCCCTTATAATGCACTTCTGGCAGCGATAGGGTTTCTCTGTTCTGCTGAGAACAGTGTCAGACATCAAACACACACCCACACAAACACACTCACATCCAGGTCAAACAGCATCCATAACAAAATACTTGACCTCATATATGCTCCGTTAAAACATCTCAAGTGTAATTTGCTTGGTGGTAATAACATGTTGTTCTGTTTGACTTTCAAAGAGGAATTTTTATATTTTCAGATAAATTCCTCCTCATTAGAAACATGTGGACTCACATAAAACACACACACACACACACACACACACACACACACACACACACACACACACACACACACTTTCAGTTAAAGGTCCCTTACCTCAAAATCCCTCTACCACATATTGAAACCTGTAGTGGTTACAGGTAGTGACCTCATCGCTTACCTCATGTGTTAAGCCTCTGTGATTGGTTAATGGTTAACGTGTGCCACTTTGTACCATCTGTCGCAGTAATTTGCCCTCTTTTTTTGTTCCCCTCTCTCCTTAACTCCTTTTCTTTCTTGTTTAAACCATCCATCTTTTTTCAACCTTTCTTCGTGTCAGCTGTTTCCTCTGTTATTACATTCAGATGCTTACAGTCAATCTGTATCAAATTTAACATGATAAATAAGGTCCTCCGCAAGTAAAGCAGACAAGAGAAAAGGTCTCTTTAAGTGATTCATTCGTTTTAAAGGCCCGTTCATCTTCTGCTCGTTTTCCATTCTGTTATCTGTGACCCCGAATTTTTTTCTTATTCTCTGCCTACTATTATTATTTTCTATTTGGTTTCTGTATTCTATTTCTGCTTCATATCTGTGCTACACTAATCTAACTTTCTGAGGAGGAGGATTCAGAACTAATCTAATGTAATCTGAATTTTTTTTTAATAATTAATAATTATAATAACAACAGGCTTTATTATGATTCTTAACAAAATTACAAAATGTTTCACAAGAGTATGAAACGCAATAGAACAACAATAAATGAAATAAAAATGTGGATTAAATACTGTATTGTACTGTACAATATAATATACTTTATTTTTAAACCCAACTCTCAATAAACTGGCAACCTTTTAACTCCTAAGCATGTTAAAATGCAGCAATAGAATAAATGTCTTCAAATGTCATCAAAATAACACTATTCATCAGCCCCAGGATCTTAACTGTGTCTACGTGTACACTGAGAACTGACCCTCAGGGTTTTGTAGTAGTTTGTGTGTGTGTGTGTGTGTGTGTGTGTGTGTGTGTGTGTGTGTGTGTGTGTGTGTGTGTGTTTGTGTGTACGCAGGAGGTAGACAACAAGCTGTTACAAAATAAGCTATTGTACACTTCTCGGGAGCACAAAGGACAAAGACTTTATTATCATTACCACTATGCTGATCGATAGGCCGTCTCTGTCCTGACCCCAAGTCATCCATCTATATGTCTATATTTGTGTGTGTGTTGTTGCTCCCAGGGTCTCCTGTCCTTGGGTCCTGGGAATCAGACACAGTAAACAGCTGGGGCCACGTGGGAGGAGGGATGTATACTCTGTAGGTTTGGTCATGGTCAAACACACTTTACAGTTGGATTGGGACAGAGAAAAAGTAGCATGGGGATATTACTCACAAAGAACAGCAGTGAGGAGTTTTGTGTGACCGTTGTGAGTTTCTTGTTCGAGGACAGACAAACTGTTCCCCTTCAGTTTCCAGTCTTTACACTAAGCGAAGCAAACCAGGTTCTGGTTGTGTAGCAGACAGACTGAGACATAGGGCCTTGGTCTCTCTCTCTCTCTCTCTCTCTCTCTCTCTCTCTCTCTCTCTCTCTCTCTCTCTCTCTCTCTCTCTCTCTCTCTCTCTCTCTCTCTCTCTCTCTCTCTCTCTCTCTCTCTCTCTCTCTCTCTCTCTCTCTCTCTCTCTCTCTCTCTCTCTCTCTCTCTCTCTCTCTCTCTCTCTCTCTAATAAAAACAGGCTCCAGGTCAACAATGTCAAATCCATGTCGTTGGTAATCGAGTTTGAGCGGTCTGCTGTTTGTTATCTGCTCTTGTAAGACACATACTGTATAGTCTATTTCTTCTGAGAGATTTATATTAGTCCACAAAACACATGAGACCTGTGTCTGTCTTTTATACAAGCGCCTGTGTCACTTGTGTGGATGAATGCTAACCTTAAATATCCCTTCTCAAAACACAGCAACAAAGTGATTTACACAATAAAATCAAACAGAGCACACAGTCAATGTAAAATGTGAATAATAAAACATACAGTCAAGATAAAAACAGCAAATATGTAGAAACAACATGGGAGATACGATTTACAAAACAGTGTTAAATCCAAGCATGTAAAACAGGTGAAAAGGTCTCCTCCTCTTCAAAATAGAAGACATCTTTCTCTGCACACACTAACTTTACCAAAACACTGGACATCTGACTCAAAATGAAATTATTCTTTCAAAGAATAACTCTTGTTTTCACTTCACAAGGAACATGCAGCCAATCAAAGAACACCAGGTTTCAAAATACTGGCTATTGTGGACATTACAAAAACTGCATAGACTTTTATGTTTCAGTTTTACAGGTATTTGCATGCAAAACATGCAATCCACTGTTTTTTACGCCAACTTTTTTGGTTGGGAACTGTACTGTATATCCACATGTAATGTTCACATTCAAAAGCATTCCAGTAAAAAGCGAATCAGTTTTTTTTTCTTTACTGTTTACTACAGTAGGTATAGTAGAAATACTGTTTACAGTATGATACAACAGAAAACGTTTTACAGTATTGTTTACTGTAAAGTTAACAAAATATCCATGAACAAAAAAGCAACAGCAAAAAGCCCAGTAAAAAGGGAGAACTAAAAAAAAGCACAAAATTCCTTTATCTAATCCCTGCGATCTTCAGGGTTAGGCCACAAGTTTTCATCCACATCGCATCTGATGTTATCCAAGGCGATACACCTTGGATAAAACCGCTTGGAATGCCTGATCCACCCTTGACAATCATCAACTGTGATGTCCCTGCAGCCAGCATCCATGGCTTCAAGGAGGGACAACTGGTCATGTGGCTGATGGTCATAGACTTTCCACCTCCATGTAGAAAAGAACTCCTCTATGGGGTTGAGGAAAGGTGAATAGGGTGGAAGAAATAGACGAATCAGTCTTGGGTGGACCTCAAACCATGCTGTAACTGCTTGTGAGTGATGGAAGGCCACGTTGTCCCAGGTGATAACGAAGGTCCTCCTGTTTTCACCCTCCTGATCCTGCTCTAGAACCAGGCGCTGGTGGAGATCATCGAGAAAAGCAAGGAGGCGCTCGGTGTTGTAAGGTCCAACCTGACATTTGTGGAGGAGTGATCCTGCATTTGAAATTGCCGCACACATAGTGATATTTGCCCCTCTCTGTCCAGGAACATCAACTGTGGCCCTTTTTCCAATGACATTTCTTCCACGTCGACGCCTTTTGGCCAGATTAAATCCTGCCTCATCCACGTATACGAATTCATGAGGGGCCTGGTTGGCCTCCAATTCCATAACTCTCTGAAACAAAATTTATGTAAATCATGCCATTATAGTACTATATACCATACAGTACTGTAACCTATTACTGAGTAGGTTACCTACTTGAAAAGTGCAAAGCTTATAGAACTGTACATTGAATTGAATATACACACTATACCTGGACATATTGTTGTCGTAGCACCTTGACTCGCTCACTGTTCCTCTCAATGGGAACAGTGTAGAGCTGTTTCATCCGCACTCTGTGTTTGGACAATGTCCGCGTAATGGTTGCGAGGCTGATGCTATTGTTATTGTGAAATATCTCTTGGTCCTCCAAAATTCTGCTTTGAATCTCATGCAGTTTAATTGCGTTATTTGCAACAACCATATCTACTATGGCAAGCTCTTGTTGATGATTAAGGAGCTTACCTCTTCCCCCAGAGGGAGGAAGACGTTGCATTCTTTTGAGGGACAAAAAAAAAATCAACATATGCATTACTGTATGGCCTCATTGACATGTCAAGTGAGAATAGAAACAATCCATGTAAAATGCAAACTTACCTGTTGGTTTGTTGAAAGATGCGTATAATTGACGCAACCGTTGACCGCCCCAAATTGGGCTGTACTCTTTCACCAGCCTCCCTTAGTGAAAGACCGTGGTTTATCACATGGTCAATGATAGTGGCACGAATTCCATCACTCACCACTGCCCTTGTAGCCCTTAGAATGCCACCACCACGCATTCTTATACCTCTACCTTGCCCTCTCCTTAGGCCTGCTCTTCTCCTTGGACCTGCTCCTCTCACTACTCCTGCTCCTCTCACTTCTCCTGCTCCTCTCACTACTCCTGCTCCTCTCACTTCTCCTGCTCCTCTCACTACTCCTGCTCCTCTCACTACTCCTGCTCCTCTCACTACTCCTGCTCCTCTCACTACTACACCTCTCACTGCTCCTCTCACTGGGCCTGCTCTTCTCCCTGGGCCCCTTGCTCTAACTCTTCCTCGTCCAGACATCTTTTTCGGTTTCTGTTTCCAAAAACATCACTCCTCAAAGTCCTCCTTTTAGTAATGCCATTGATTCTAAGCCAGAGTGGAATCAGCTGTGGTTGACCCAATATACCCAACATACATCAGCTGTGTGTCAATTATTCAATTGTTTGTTTATTATCAGCTGAGATATATTGTTTTAGAACTGATATTACTGTATTACAGAAGCAGAGGTTTTTATACTGTATCTAAGGTTTGGAATATTGTGTTTGCAATTGTGGGATGTTGTGTGTTAACATTTGTAAATAATACAAAAACAATCCATAATTTTGTTTGGAGGTATAGCTTGTCTGTTAAGAAAATGTAAGCATTATATAAATGTGTTCACTGACTGCATATTGTGTGAAAACAACATGAAATGTGTGAATGGTATGGCCACAAAGGACCGATGTTGTGCT
Source organism: Pleuronectes platessa (assembly GCF_947347685.1). Classification (NCBI taxonomy): domain Eukaryota; kingdom Metazoa; phylum Chordata; class Actinopteri; order Pleuronectiformes; family Pleuronectidae; genus Pleuronectes; species Pleuronectes platessa. Next base: position 7,796,590 of record NC_070626.1, on the reverse strand, counting down.
AATCGTGTTTAGAGTTTTGAAAATGTGACTACTGTTTAGAAAAACGCTTGTTAGCGACTGAAAAAAACTGTAATGCAGCTCTAACATGACTTTGTTAATAATTATGTGCCAGTGACACTTTCCATTGCCTGAGTGGTTCCAAAACACATGTCAGAGTAACTTTAAATATATCTGTGCCATCTGAATAAGATGAGCAAGCAAAATGAACACAGAGACAGCAATAAGCCAGAGTGGAATGATGCAGGAGAAAGGAGGCTCAAAACATTTGAAGGTCAGCTTTTTCCCTTCAATCGTGTCTCACCAGGAGATGGTTTAGGATGATGGGCAGAAAGACCACATGACTGTCACACTCAGACGGGGGTTTGCCTCCAGAGTTCTGTCTGTGGCTAGATTAAGCCTTGTTTTGTATGAAACCTGACCTGCCAGATACGTATGGGACGGAGTTATTCTCAACCAATGGCAGTAACTGAAATGTTAACATCTATCTTAGGTTGAAGGAGGGGTTTGCCTTGAATAACCCATGAGAGCAGTTAATATGACATTAACCAGCTGACAGATTTATAGCCTTACAGCAACATTCTTACGGCAAAGCGCTGTAAATTTTAAACAAAAACGTGAATCACAAATTAGAGCCTTATGGAAAATGAATACAATAGAGTTTCACATCTCCAGCTCCAGTCCTTCTCAAGATTAGGGATTTTGACATCCATAAATTCACTTCTTGTCCTTGGGACTGTGTGTGCTGAATGTTCAGTTTGAGGGTTCCATGAAATCTAGCTATGCACATACTCTACCTGTTTCTTAAGACCACTTCAGATAATACATAACATCACTGCACTCTGAAACCCATTCTTTTCAATGCCTTGCTCTGTGCAAGGAGAGTTTCTTGGTCTGCTTTGCAAGTGTTCTACAATGTTGAGCCCTGTGACGAACAGTCACGCATCCAATAGAATCAAAGATTCCAACCAGGTACGGAATGCACAATGGAGGAAAGACGGATATTGTTTGTTTTAGTATGAATCAGGCCATATTTTTATTACCTTACTGAGCCCAAGAGAAGAACTATAACGATATAAACGATCTAAAGTGTATGTCGGAGTTCTGTTTCGAGTCAAGTAGACACGTCAGGTAGCTCGTTGTATGTAAGGAGGTCCTTGCACTGAACCCTGCACCAAGTGCAGTGCAAACCCCTTTCTATCTGAAAGGGACTTAACATGAGACCTAGTTAACTTCAAATGTACTATTTATTCAATATGTAGTACTAAAAGTTCATTGAGATAAATCAGCACCTATCATGACTGCATAGTGTGTTTTAACTTTGATATAATACTGATTAACTATTTCAAATTAGCATTTACATTATTAGCCTTTTTAAACAGGATGATATCTAACAATGTTTTGTCCAGAACATTTTGATATAAACGAACATGTTATTAAATGATTCACTCCCTTTCCTGGTGATCTTGGTTATTGGGGGTCAACTACTGGAAGTTGCGGTGGTGTTTGATTATTTTCCGGCATTTTACATCATAAATGTGCGAGAAACAGGGAGGTGACGACAATGTTACATATCATCCTGTCTCACCACAGCCCGTCCTTAACACACACACACACACACACACACACAAACACACACACACACACACACACATACACACACACACACACAGAAGCTGCTCCAGTACCACTTCCTCCAGTAGCAGCACGTAGTCCCAAACGTGGTTGTAAAAAGGAAGGGGGTGATGTCACCTGAATCTCTTCCTCCTCTCCTGCACTCCACCTCTCCACACTTCCACCACTGTTCTCCATCTTCCGCCCGTAACTTGTGTAGTTGCGTAAATGAAAAAATGCTCAAGCACTGTGAACAAGATAACACAGCAAGTTCTTTTTTAGAATATTCGTGCTTCAATAAAGGAAAAGGGAGGGAAGGAAGAAAGGGATTAAGTGTGTGGTGGAGGAGCAAACAAATAAGAAAACACACTGCTACAACATGAAAGGCAGCTTCAGCTTGTATACAAGCCATAATAGTGTCTACCTAAGTGAGAACTCAGAGGTCACTGGTTAATATGCGATAGCATTTCCTCTTCAGGTTCCTTACTGGGCCATCATGCTTGACATTAAAGAGCTGCCACTTTATGTGTGTGCACATTTGTGTGTGTTTTTCATGTGTGTGTGTTTTGCTGCCTCATTCACTCTCCTCCACCTGGCTATGATGAATTGCTATGACCTGTGACCCCCTCCATCAGAAAAGCTCCTGGTGAGTTATGCCCCTGGGTATCTCTGCCAGCTAAATCATTTAACCGGAGTGAGTGCCCTTAAAAAAGAAAAGAAAAGGGGTTTGAAGGATTTGACTCAACTATAAGTTGTGTGCTTGGAACATTATAGGTGGTGATCATTTAATATATAATAACTACAGGCTACACACAAATACATAAATATGTAGTCTTTAATACGAATACATCATCATCATGTGGACGATGGGGTAAGTCACAGGACTATACCGCATTGTTGGCTTTGTAGCCTTTAAGGGATGTTACAACAATTTAGTATTGTGCCTTCGTGTGGAGGGATGTTATGGATAAAATAAAGCAGCAGATGTAGAGATATGGTGATGTAGAGTCCCTTGTGGTGCAACCAATATATAATGTAACTTTTAAAAGTGGAAAATAACAAAATTGTATTACAGCCTCACTTCAGCCACTAGGTATGGCCAGTGTGATGTTTCATGTCAGCACACAGGGGAGAAGTTAAAGACATTACTGAGTCAAACTTTACAACTAATCTCAACGTTATCTATACTGTTGCGTTTGCATCATATAGTATGAACTGTTACAGGAATTCCTATTTGTGGCCAGAGTCACTGCTGTCTATTAAAAGTAACATAGTCATGCTTTAACCTGCAGCTACTGGGAACTGCAATTCCTATTTTACATTTCCCTGACACTGGACTACTTGTTTTAAACTCAAGTGTCAAGCCCAGTCAGTATGACCCTAATGTCATCATCAGGGGTATTTTCGTGACATGATGTGTTATGTATTTGTTTTCACAGGCTGAATCCTCATGTTGTGTTCCTTTCATGCAGAAAGACAAGAAGCAACTAATTTATGGTGGTTGAAGATACTGGGTCTCACTTCCCACTGAGGAATGTCAATGACTCTGTCTCTTGCACACTGGAGGTGAGATGTTTCTCACCATGTTTGAATTTTCACGCAGTGCAGTTAAATTCATCTCATCTATTTCTGAGCATGCACTGACCCCAAATGTTTTCATGTCATGGACTCATAAGCAACACATCAGAGTGCAGATCCAGGTAAGACTGGATATTGCAGCTGCACAGAAACTACTGATCCACAGTTAAGATGAAAAACAACAATCCCAAAACAGAATCAAGACAGAACCTGGAGTAAGTGTCAGAGCATAAATCCTAATGAGGATCACTCTACTTAATTGAAACAATTTTTCTTGAGGGCCTCCACTTTGAAAGCCTCTGGTCTGGGAGCATGTGGTCAGACAATGAGCCACTGTTTCCACTCATCCTCTTCTTCTTTATTATTCTCCTTTAACCTCATTTTCTCCTCAAAGTCCTCCTCCTCTTCCTGACTATCCAATTCATCATGATTTTGCCCTTTGCCCTTGTGGCTGTCAGAGTAGTGAGTGTAGCATGCATCTTTATTCCTGCTTGAAACCCACATAAAAAAACAGACCAAACATGCCAGTTAAAAAATCCATTAGAAATGACAGCAATAAAAACAGTACCACAAGGCTGGTTATTATATCTACTCGAGTGTTACATGAAATGAGTGATACGGTCAAATTTAAACAATCAATGAGTAAACCAATCAAGGAAGTGATTTATACATCATGAGATCCCTGGGGCTCAATACATATGGCACTTCCTCTCAGAGACATGCTGCCATGATTACAAGACTTCCTTTGCACTATTCTTTCAAAGGAAGAGACAAAAAATAACACGCTTTGTTACAGTTGTTGTTGGTTTGTACTGCTGTAGCCGTTCTAAACCTGCCTGTTTGGAATGGGCTGATTGCTTGGCCTGTGGTGATGCTAGTTGCTGCTTTGCTTCAGAAACTGCAGTGATTGAGCTGCGGCAAATAAAGACCTGCTGCAGGACTCAGTCCACAGAATCTTTGAGCAACCCTTGCTGCACAAAGTGCTGTCCACCAGTTTATTCAAAGTTCAGTCAAACTCGACTTAATAAGCAGGACCCTGAACTGCAGAATCAGTTGTAGCTGTTGACATGATAGACACGCCGATAAGTCCCAGCTGCCGCTGCTACAGATCGCTGGTCACCTGTTTATTCAAAGTTATTAATATCGAACATATCGTGTGTCCAAATCCCACCAAGTTCAACACTACTCTTTCTTAGGCCATTAACAATTCACAACCAAGTGTGAAGCCAATAAGATGAGCGGCTCTTTAGATGTGGGAGCCACAGACAGACAGACAGATTTCTGGAATTAGTAGATGCAGATAAAGAAGCAGAAAGAAGATGAAGGAAGTAAATACTCTCTCCACTAGTATCAGCATTCAGAAAGGATGCAGCTCATACACGTTGCAGGCAAAGTTTTAAACAAGCAGATGAAAGCTAATAAGTGTATGGTAAAATGATTAGGATCAACACTGGGCACACATGCTGGCTCAAACTATTTGTATGTTTGTCTCATCTATGGCAGTTATCACTGCACACAAACTGTTTAAGGCTTCTGTCCCAAAGAGATTTCTTAAATAAATTGAATAAATGAATAAATTCATTAAGTGAAAATACTGTGTTGCTCACTGAGTTACATGTCTATTCAGTCCAATAGCCATGTAATCATCAAACTTTTTACACTCTTTTTACACTCTTTTTGTTGACATTGTATTGTACATTCAACTTTGTAGGATCCAGAGTTAAGGATCCTCCAAGGGATCCAACGATGACTGGTAATGTAACAAAGTAAATATCTAAAACCTAATAAGATGAAATGATAGATTATTGAACACTGCTCACAGCTCATAGCTCATAGTTGTCAAACCTTTGACAAGGAGTCATGGCTCCGTGTTTAAAGGCTGACAAGCAAAAAAGGTTGCCAACCAGAGCATTTATTCACTGCTCAAAGTGTGGTTAATAAACTGGTACCTCAATGCATATTAATGTATGTCACGAACAGAGTGTGCAAATGGGAATTTATTTTGAAAGTATCACATTACTATCACAACCTGATTAGCTGTAGCTAAGGGAACACACACAGACAGAGACACACACACGCACACGCACACACACACACACACACACACACACACACACACATGGCCTGTAGTCCACTTGCTGAGTGAAAAATAGCCACTGAATCATGGCATTGATCTTTGCAAAGGAAATAGTATTGAATTCAAATGTAGGTCCACTATCAATGATGGGGGACTTTCACTATTAGCCCGACTCCTGGGAATTGATCAATTCTCTTTAAAGTGGCTCAGTGTGGTTTAATACGAAGCTCAACATTTCATGACCACACACACACATATATACACACAGTAACAGACACACCCATGAGCAGAAGAGGTAGCAGAACCACATGAAAGATGATACGCCTGTTAACTTATTGACCTTTCAATGAACTACTGTCGGTCTACCACCCATGGCGCAGTGTCCCTGTGTGTTGGCCGAATAGCGAGACGCAATTACCAGATTCATATGGAAATCCTTTGAAACACAAGAGAATTGGCGCATTCAAGCAGGGTAGGCAGACGCAATCTGATGAATCTCCTGCAATTTACATAAACGAAGACATGAAAGAAGAAATTTCAATATAAAAAGCCCTGTCTGTATTGTCTGATTTATATGTGTGTGTCTGTGTGTATGTCAGAGAGAGGGAGAGAGGGAGAGAGGGAGTAAGTGGAAGCAATTACAGGGACATCAACCTACACTAGAGATAGAGCCTTAGATACATGGATGAATAGCTAAGTCTTTCATCTAAAATGTTGACAACATCTGCAGCTGACTGTGTGTTTTACTGTACGTTCACAGCAAGTCCAACACACACCCTGCACACTCTCATGTGGTCTGATGGAGACAGTCCATGGGACCAGTGATGTGGCAGCCCACCAGGATTTGACCCACACTCTGTCCTTATAGCACATTCGTCAAACATTTCCCAGCTCCATACTCAGGGTTCACTTTCATGGACAGACATTCTGAATAAATATAAGTGAGCATAAGCACACGTGATGATCAGTGGTTAGCGCTGTCCACTCACAGCAAGGTTCTGGGTTTGAACCTCCCACAGGGACTGGAGATGGTGACCGGAGATTGGAGGTGTGTACGTGATGGACTGGCGGCCTGTCCAGAGTGCACCGCTCGTCCAGTGGAAGCAGTGATTGGCTTCAGTGCCCCCCCCACTTGTGACCCACACAGAATAAGTGGTATGAATAATGAATGGCTGGATAAGCACCAGCCAGGGTGAGACACTGGAGGACATGAGCAGAGTCTGTAGCTGTGTTCCACTTCCTTCTTCACTGGCCTTACACAGGATTAATATAACAAATATAAACAAAACACTTTCAACTGAGGCAGTAATCCTTAGCTACAGCACTTTAATCAGATTACCCCTTATTGCATCCACAGAGAAATAAGATGTAAATGTATCCATTTACATATAAAACCACTAAAACCATTCAGCATTATGTTAGTGTAATGCTAGCTAACAAGACAACACTTGGGATTAATCCAGTACATAAACCCTCCAATTAAACAGTTACATGTACAATGTTGTTCAGCCTTTCAACAGACTTACAGAAAGTTGATGAATATTTTCCAATGATCTCTGAATATTTGGATACTAGTATTAAGCAGATTGTGAGCAATTTACTTTATTGAATACTTTTGCCTCACCACATAAGCATGTTGTGGGGAATAATAACTATGTGTTAAAGTATGTGCGCAGTAGCAGAGGAGTGAAGAGCGTGTACTTGTCTCTCTGTCTCATATTAATTAAATGTTGTATCATTTAGTGCAACAATCCCCTGTGCCCCTGCTATTAGCTGACCCTGACAGCCGGTCTCCTTGGTAACACTGACTCATTTCCTGGTTAGTGTGACAGTGTGATGTGAACCAGTGGCTGGCACTCAGTCTAGCCTGGAGCATGGACAGAGTTTGAAGACAGGAAATGGGATAATTAAATAAATAAATAAACATGCTTTGTTTCATTAGATATAATTTTTCTATATTTTATAATTGCCCTTTTCATGACACAGATGCTGTGACCAGTTTCGCCTCCCCTTCTTTCAACCAATCACATAATCACATGCTGGCATTTCAAAGTAATGGCTTGGCTTTAAATTACACAAACAAACCTTTCAGAATTTATTTTTTTCATCAGATGCACAA